>NW_021824990.1:15000-17039 GCF_006345805.1 Octopus sinensis | reverse complement strand
TTGAATGTTAGTTTGGTTATCAAACTAGCAGCACCATTATTAAAAGTTATGGAATACAAGCGATACCTTAAAAGAAATCCTATGTCGCTCTTGTCAATATGTTAACCTTTTCAAAATCAATCGGCAGCTAATAGCTCTGTTGCAATGATAACTGTGTGTGTGTGTGTGTGTGTGTGTGTGAGTGTGTAAGTGTATACCTTGTATGATGTTCTGTGGCATGTGTGTTGTATATATATATATATATATATATTATATATATATATATATGTATTTGTATATGTATGTGTGTATGTATGCATGGATGTATATATGTACGCGCCTGTATATAATATATCTGTATATATATACATATGCATATATATGTGTGTTTGTTTGTGTGTGTGTGCGTGCGTGCGTGCGTGTGTGTGTGTGTGTGTATGCATATATACATGTACGCGCCTGTGTATAATTGTATCTATATATATACGCATATATATATGTGTGTGTGTGTGTGTGTGTGTTTGTGTGTGTGTGTCCGTGCGTGTATTTGTGAGTGTGTGTGTGTGTGTTTATGAATCCATATTCGTACATTACATTGATTCCTCCATCTTTCCATATACACATGCTTACATACATGCACACGCACAAAGCACACACACACACACACATACACACACACACACACACTAAACACACACACACACACACACACACACACACACACACACGCACACACGTATATATATGTATTTGTAGGTGTGGCAAAATGTCAGTATATGTGAACGTAGGCATATATGAATTTATCTTTCTTTTCTATCTCTTTCTTACTTCTCCCTCTCCCCTCTCCCTCTCATTCTCTCTAGCATGTATGCATATGCGTGTATGTGTGTGTACCCGAAAAGTGAAAAAGACAAGGAGAGAGAGGGGTGGGTGGGTAAGGGGATAAAGAGAGAGATGGACATAGAGTTCTAGAAAGCCAGACAGAAAGATAAAGACCACCACCCCACTAATATTGGAGAGCCACCACAACCATCATCACCATCACATCACCATCACCGAATAGACAAAGTCAGTCTCGGTGGTAACGAAGAAAAAAAAGCAGGTGCAGTATATAATGGTGGTGGTGGTTGTAGTGGTGGTGGTGGTGGTGGTGGTGGTGGTGATGGTGATGGTGATGATGACGATGATGAAGATGATGATGATGATGATGACTATGATGACGATATGTGAAGTGAATGCCAGGCATTTAGTAGCTTGTACCGAACATCAACCAGAATGGTGCACTGTTAGTCACTTCCATATACATACATGCACATACATGCATGCATATATACATACATATACATATAAATATGCATATATATGTATACACACACATATATAAACATATATACTTACATAATACATTAGATATATATATATATACATGCACACAAACATGCACACATAATATACACAAATATGCGTATAAATACATGTACACAGTTATGTATTTCTATATAAACACGCATACACCCTCAACCTCACATACACGCAAATACACGCACACAAACTGACAGATTTACTAATATAGTTTATTATTGCATTGGCAGCTTACATGAAGTCTTGTAATTTCTAGAGAAGCTGCAAAATGTAGCAATTTCCATTGATTTCTTTTTGTTATTTTCTTTTTCT
Source organism: Octopus sinensis (assembly GCF_006345805.1). Taxonomy (NCBI): domain Eukaryota; kingdom Metazoa; phylum Mollusca; class Cephalopoda; order Octopoda; family Octopodidae; genus Octopus; species Octopus sinensis. The sequence continues at coordinate 15,386 of NW_021824990.1, read as the reverse complement.
CTCTTCTTTCTTTCTTTCTTTATTTATTTACTTACTATTATTTTCTTTCCTCGAACCTTTTGTTAAAAATAATAATATTAATATCCTTTTATTTATTCATTTCTTCATGTTACATTGGTTGTAGTCATTGGACTGTGGCCATGACACAGCATGACCGTTCGGTACAGGCTTCAATGGTGTGTTGCGATCGATAATATAATCATTGTAATGGAGAGTGCAAATCTGTTATACATCCTCGTTTTGCGCAACCGGATAGACGAAAGACCGCCGCGCCCCCTTTCCTCCTCCCCGCCTCAACGCACCCCCCACGCATGCATACATACGCACCTGATGACTTCTTTGACACGCGTTGTGCGTTTGGCAAGGAATATTCCGCGAGAGAATAC
>NW_021824990.1:0-10000 GCF_006345805.1 Octopus sinensis | reverse complement strand
CTCTTAATGCTTTTGGCTAAAGGTGATTGATTATTAAGCCTTCCAAGGATATAGCAAAATCGATTACACACTTTCAATGTAGTAGTTGACAATATACTTTTAAATGTATAGAGTATTTTATATGCGCAGGCGTGGTTGTGAGGCAAGAAGTTTGCTTTCCAACCATGTGGTTCCAGGTTCAGTCCCACTGCGTGGAATCTTGGGCAAGTGTCTTCTACTATAGCGTCGGTCACCCAAAGTTTTGTGAGTGGATTTGCTGGACGAACACTGAAAGAACCCTCGTCGCGTGTATGTGTGTGTGTGTGTTTTATAACGAGATTTCTGTTTGTGTCATGCACTAATACAGTGTGATATACAATACCTATTTCTTTACTACCCAACAAGGGGCTAAACACAGAGAGGACAAACAAGGACAGACAAAGGGATTAAGTCGATTATATCGACCCCAGTGCATAACTGGTACTTATTTAATCGACCTCGAAAGGATGAAAGGCAAAGTCGACCTCGGCGGAATTTGAACTCAGAACGTAGCGGTAGACGAAATACCACTAAGCATTTCGCCCGGCGTGCTAACGTTTCTGCCAGCTCGCCGCCTTGTGTGATATACAATACCTATTTCTTTACTACCCACAAGAGGCTAAACACAGAGAGGACAGACAAGGAGATTAAGTTGATTACATCGACCCCAGTGCGTAACTGGTACTTAATTTATCGACCCCGAAAGGATGAAAGGCAAAGTCGACCTCGGCGAAATTTGAACTCAGAACGTAGCGGCAGACGAATTTCGCCCGGCGTGCTAACGTTTCTGCCAGCTCGCCGCCTTAAACCTTTTGCAATATTTCTACTGAACACCATTTTCCGATCTCCTTTATATTCCTCTTGGTGTCTTCTGATACTATACTCAAGGAACCAACAATAATTGGCAATATTTTCACCTTCTTCATTTTTCATAGCCGGGCAGTTCCTTCTTGACTATTCGTGGGTCAAAGGAGGAACACAACATCAACTATATAGCAAATGTGGTGCATCTTATCGATCACCACTAGGTCCGGTCTGTTATGTTCTAAGATCCGATGTGTTTGGATTGGAAAATCCCAAGGAATTTTACAAATCTCCGACTCCGCCATTCTCTGCAGTCTGTCGCGATACCTTTTCTAATAAACTCTTCTAATCAATTTGCCATATCTTCCTCAAATTTATTTCACTCTTGCTAAATCCTATTGTTACAACTTTAATCAGAGTGCGTCACCACTCGTTGTCAAAGAACGCCCTCATCAACTGCCGCTTAATTACATAATCCTTTTGGAGACCTTGCATTCAGTATCTAGTAAGCGGATTTATGTATTGCATTTTATCAAGGACTACTTTGCAGTTGAGGCGCATGGTTCGGTGGTTAATGCGTCCGACTTACAAATCGTAAGGTTGAGAGTTTTATTTCTGTGCCGGGCTGTGCGTTGAGGTTCTTGAGTGAGACACTGTATTTCACGTTGCTCCGGTTCACTCAGCAGTAGAAATGAGTTAGCACGCCGGGCGAAATGCTTAGCGGTATTTCGGCTGCCGTTACGTTGTGAGTTCAAATTCCGCCGAGGTCGACTTTGCCTTTCATCGTTTCGGGGTCGATAAATTAAGTACCAGTTACGCACTGGGGTCGATGTAATCGACTTAATACCCATGTCTGTCCTTGTTTGTCCCCTCTGTGTTTAGCCCCTTGTGGGTAATAAAGAAATAGGTATTTCGTCTGCCGCTACGTTCTGAGTTCAAATTCCGCCGAGGTCGACTTTGCTTTTCATCCTTTCGGGGTCGACTAAATAAGTACCAGTTACGCACAGAGGTCGATATAATCGACTTAATCCGTTTGGCTGTCCTTGTTTGTCCTCTCTGTGTTTAGCCCCTTGTGGGTAGTAAAGAAATAGTTAGTTAGTTAATTTTTTGGCTCAAAAAGCAAAAAGCAAGGCCATGTAGGGGGACATGGAGTTATGTACAGGGGGGTGATCATGTAAAGAGTTCAAGCCATTTGTGGTCAAGGGAGACTTTGAACCGAGCGGTCGTCTGCATCTTCATTATCTCGTCCGGCAGCTTATTCCACGCCGCTACGTTCTGAGTTCAAATTCCGCCGAGGTCGACTTTACCTTTCATCCTTTCGGGGTCGATTAAATAAGTACCAGTTACGCACTGAGGTCGATATAATCGAATTAATCCGTTTGTCTGTCCTTGTTTGTCCCTTCTACGTTTAGCCCCCTGTGGGCAATAAAGAAATAAATATTACAAAAGGTTTGCCTCCTTGGCACGGCCAGAATAAGCAGGAAAGTATTAGATAGCTGAAAAGAACTAGTAGCATGGTGCCGTATGCTGCAGGTAGCAAGCCCGTTACGTATGCAAGACGCCAGGTGTTCCAATAGAGCCTGAGATTTAAAAAAAAACAATAATAATAATAATTTTATTTATTTTATTTGTTTTATCTTATTTCATATTGTAATTTATTTCCATTAATTTCCTCTGTTTCATGTTCATGCTCTATCTTTCTTATAAATATTTTTTTCTTTAATGTAATTTTCCCTTTTTTTTTTCCTTCTTTTTAATTACAGATGATCGGGATTATTAAAAATGAAAAAGAAGAAAACCAGAAATGATATTTTTTTAAACTACGAAACAAAATCAATTAAAGACTTTCATTGACAACAACAACAACAATAACAAAAACAACAGCAACTGCTACTGCAAGAAACATCACCTGCTAGAAACATCAGCCAAATGCTACCCTCAAATTACGTACTGGTTACAATAGATCTTCTCGATCAGGGTTGAGACTCATTAACAAAATCAAGAACCATAACAATATTAAAAACAATTTCATCTTCATCAATATTATCATCACTATCAGCATCATCATTATGTCACTAACGATTTGTTGGTTTCTCATATTTTAATTAGATTTTGTTAATGAATCTTCTCTCATGAAACCATAACTCACTTTTCACACATGTTCTAGAACGAAAATTAACAGAAAAATGATGTGGAGAGGATAAATTACAAAAAGCGCATCAAGGAAGACTTGAACCAAGAATCTTAAAAAAAAAAAAAATTGCAGACGGGAAAAAGTTAATGCTCTCCTCCACCGCGCTACCGTACGGCCATTCCAAATATAATTCCTTTTATCCAAATATGGAATGACTTTGAGGGCAAATTTTTAAGAAAGAGGTGATATAATTAATAGCTCTGACGATGTTGAGGCTGGTGCTGATAACGAGATGGAGGAGAAGGATGAGAATGAAGATGGCGACAACGATGACGACGACGGCGACGTCGACTATTACTACTACTACTACTACTACTACTACTACATAACGACGATTATGATGCCGATGACGACGATGATGATGAAGAGCAGGCTGAGTATGACGATGATGATGATGATGATGATGATGATGATGGTTGTGGTTACTATTTATGATAATACTTTCATGCCATCTTCGATGGAAAACTCTTTAAATATCGGCAGCAGTTTCACTCTATAGTCACATAATTTAAACTGTTTACAATACATACATACGTATATACATACATACGTATATACATACATACACACATACATTTACGTACATTCGTACATACATACATATACGAACATTCGTACATACATATACATATATATGTATTTTATATATATATGTTGACACATAAATATTTATTGAATTTACCAATGCATTTTGAAGATAGCCGGTGTATATTGTATGAAATATATGAGAAATAAGAGGGTATAAAAATTCAGGGAAAAAGAAAGTGCAGAAACAAATATTTAAGCTACAAACTAACGCCTCTCACAAAAAAAACACTAAGAATGTACATATTCAGTGAAGTCATGTGATTTTGTCTAAATCAGACTATCATTAAATACCCGTGAACAAATACAACGGAACTATTTTACACACATATATATATATACTAATACATGTATAACTGCTTAACTATTCGTAGATATACAGGACGAAACATTTAAGCAAAGAACCAACTCTCACACGTACTCACAAAGCATTTGTATACTAAAACAAGACTAGAACATGTGATAATATTTTAATACTGTGTTACACGTGTTTCATTACAATATGGGAAATACATTTTATAAATATAAATATTAATGTTAATGATGATGTAAATATAACAAATTCATAATAGGTATATACATATATGCTCATACATGCAGAACATCTCCTATCTGTAAACCTTCAGACATAAAATAATATTCAGATCTGCTTCATGAAGAGGTAGCTTGGAATATAATTCCTTCAATTTATGATATATATATATGTAACACATATCAACATACGTAAAAGAAAAATATATACCTACTTTCAAAATGAATTACTTTTGTACTATTTGGAAACGCTTCAAGTAAATCGATCCTCCGTCTTCAACACCAAGAAAATTTAACAATGAGAACTGAACTGAAACGAAGCTGAAATTGTACAAATACTGGATTAAAACTGAGCTAAAATTGCATTTGAAATTGAGACAGAAAGGAACTATTGAAACGAAACGTTTGACGGAAATTGAGCCGAATTTGGACTCAAAATCAGATTGAGATTGAGCTGAAGGTAGACGTAAAATTGTGATGAAAATTGAGCAAACATTGGATGGAAGTTCAGCTTGATCAGTACTAATTTAGTCTGAATTCTTATTTCAGTTATAATTATTGTTATTGTTATTTACATTGTTGTTACTTTGTTTCATAGGAGATGTTCCAAGTTTCTTACAGAGACCTCAAGTAACTGCAAGTTGAGAGTTTTATTATGAGCGTTATTTATGATTAGCAATGATATATTGTAGGGGACGGAAACCAGAATTTGAAAACTAGGATCCTGTTAAATTTGTAATATTTTCAGCTTTATTATTATTATTATTATTATTATTGGCTTTTTGGATCTATCTGAGCCACAATTATAGCAATGACGCGTTAATTCCCCTATCGTATTTGCTTTTTCTTCAGTGGCCTATTTTTTTCTATTTAAACCAAAACCTAATAAGAAAAAAAAGAAAGCAAATTGATAATAGATGACAATTTAATATAGAGATGTAAAAACCAAAGCAAGCCAGATTTTTTTTCCTATTTCCAGAAGAAAAAAATTAAGAAAAGGAAAGAAAGATAAACTATTATAAGTCAAAGTGAAGGGTGTCACATCTTCAAATCAATAAGATCTGGACAATAACCAAGTGAAACTACAAATAGACCTATATAATAGCCCAAGTGATTGACTATCTATGAAAAGAAATTGGCTCAAAATCGCTCGGTGACAGACAGAGAACTTTATTACTGAAAGATAACAAGAATCCTCTGTCTATTTTCCTTTTTTTTTTTTTTCTTTATCCATTGTTTATTTCTTTTACTTCATTTTATTTACCCTACAAATATTTTCGTCCATTTTTATTTTTCGAGTATTTTTTTTTTGTTTTGATATTTTTACATTTTTCAGCTTTTGCTCATTTCTGTCATCTCAGTGAGCACCATCACAAAGTGTAAGCTGTTAGCTCCCAGTGAACTGAATTTCGTGATCCAGTTTTCGTTTTAAATATTTCGTAAGTTTATGAAATTTTCCATAACATATTTTATGATATATTTCTACCGCCCTTTGCTACTCCACCGTAGCTACGGCTGACGTTCATACTATCCTGCCCTAGACAAATATGGGTATTTCTCTTCGCACAAATCGATAACTACATCCATCCCCCACTCCTTACACACCTTTGCGAAAGACATTTAAAACGTTATTCAATATCATTGCCTTATACCCATCCTCGTTGTCTACCTCTATTTTTTCCTTCGTCTTTGCTAGTTTTTTTTTCTTGAGTTGCTACCTTTGACCTAAACACAATAGCGGCTTAATCAAATACATTATGTATTGATGGGTAGGTCTTCGTTGTGAGAGGGAACATCAGTTCTTCACACGTAACAAATAGAATAAATAATTTCAATAATAATAATAGCTGATTGACCGACTGAGCTAAATTATTTATAGATTTTTTTTTTTCATATTAATTTGTTTCCCTGAATCTCATTCTTTCTCAGTTTCCCTGTCTCTCACTATAAATCTCAAATAAAAATTTTGCTGCAGACGTCATTTCCTGTCACTCAAACTGCAAGTCAATGAAGAAATTTCTCTCCATGAACAACAAACAACAACAACAACGACGACGACAAGACGGCAGCTACAGCAACAGTAATGACAACAACAATAATGGCAGTAACAGCAGCTCTCGTTGCTGCGTTACTCTCGTTTATCTGACATGAAAGAATTACTATGGATGAACGACTGAGAAATAATTCTGAGTAGCTTTCAAAGTTTCATTTTTCAAAATCTTGTAAGCAACAAGGGAAAAACAAAAATATCTTAAATTTAAAAACTCAGGCATTCGACGTCAGTTTAAAAAGACATTTAAAAGAAACACCCCTGCCCTTAAAATCCAAAGACAACTATTTATTATATATAATTATTATATATATATATATATATTATATATATATATATATGGTTTATAAGCCAGAAACTAACAGAAGCGCAATTGAAAAGATGAGATATTTAAAATAAAACAAGCAAATAATAATAAAATAAAGATATATAAACATTAGCAAAATGGGAAAATTATAAATGAGCTTTTTTAAATTACAGAAAACCAAAGAAACTTACAAACGAACATCACTGTTCTATTTATCTATCTTTCTATCTATCTATCTATCTCGAAAAAGGGTTGTGGAAATATTGTGAAGGTTATAATTTATAAACTTAGCAAACCCAAGCAAATTTTAAAAGTCAAAATGCAAGAATAAAAGTTCTTCAAAAAGTGGAACACACACACACACATATATATATATATATATATATATATATATATATATTATATGCATGTATATGTATCTATGCATATAAAATATAGTCTTTTATAATTACGACCCACGTTATTATGGATAGATGACCAAGGGAAAACAATCTAAATTATTAAAAAAAAACAAACGAACGAACATTACGAAGGGGAATTACAATACAATATATATATATATATATATTATATATATATATATATATATATATATTATATATATAGTTTTGTGAATATTCTGAACAATAAATATTTATATAAATTTATAAATTCAACTGACCCAAGTAAAATTGGAAGGGTAACATGTGACGGAAATCTATGAAATCATTAGCAGAAGGGAAAAAAGTTGTAAAAAAGGGAAAATAGAAATATATATATAGAATACATATATATACATATATACACAATATTTTATGACTTTATGTATCTATTCAACCCATATTTGTCTGGAACGTCAAAATTTAACTACTACAACTGTATAAAAATCAATTCCATATATTTTTTTCTTGGAATGGTTACAACTGCAAGCGAATTCTAAGGATAGATAAAAAGAGTTGTGCGAACCATATTTGGCAGTGTGTTTCTATCTATCTATCTATCTATCTATCTATCTATCTATTATCTATCTATCTATCTATCTATCATCATCTATCTATCTATCTATTATCTATATCTATCTCTATCTATCTATCTATCTATCTATCTATTATCTATCTATCTCTATATCTATCTATCTATCTATCTATCTATCTATCTATCTATCTATCTATCTATTTTCTCTCTATATATATAGGTTAGATATATATATACATATAGAGTGTGTGACTGTTTGAATGCGCGAATTTGTCGCAACTGTAGTCATATATGTGTGTGTATATATGAGTATATACATGCTTCATCTCCGCATGAATATCTATAATGGCTCCAGCCGGCTATAACTAGCTAACAGCAGACTTAAGACGACAACAACAACAACTTCTACTACTACTACTACTACTACTACTACTACTACTGTAAACGCTTATAGCTGTGGCGGTCGTATATACCGATAGTAACAGCAACAACAACAACAGAAGCAAGTAGTAGTAAATACAATGGTAGCAGCAGTAGGAGCAGCGGTAGCAGCAGTACTAACAGCAAAGAACAATTAAGACAAAGACTAATATGCACTGAGAACGGCAGCACCTGCCTTCACCAAATAGATAAACACAAAAAATAACAACAACAACAACAACACCATCTTTAACAAGAACATCACATCAAAATATAAATTATACCAAATACATTCATATATACACCCACACGGGTATAAACATTGATACATAAAGAAAATCACGTCATAAGCATATATATACGCACATATATAAGCGTGTATATATATATTATACATCATACATACATACATACATATTATATATATATTATATAATATATATATATAATTATATATATATATATATATAAGTAAGGTATGTAGAAAAATACAACATGGACAAGAACGTATAACTCATAGAAGACGATACAATAAACATGGACAGGACATTCGAACCCCTCAGTCTTCAGTCAAGACCGGATCATCGTAGTAATTTCGGCTGATTATCTTGATATATATATATATATATACATATATTATATATATGTATATAATATATATATATTACGACGCGCGCCCACATACTGCATAATATATTTATAGATTCATTCATATATATTAATGTTTGTTTTTATGTCAAGATATATATATATGTATATAAAAGCAATTTAGCATTGAGCTAAAGAATTACTCGTCATTTTTATTGGAGTACAGGTTTATTAAACTTTGACAAGAAAAAGGTGTGACAGTGACTTCGGAGTTTCGGCCTGATAGCCCATATATATATATATATATATTTATATAGTGTACGTAGACACATAGACATATCCAGATTCATGCAGAGACACTCATTGGCACGCAAGAAGATGCTGTGTACGAGTAAAGTAGCCGACAAGGGCCATAAGGAAGCTTGCTTCCGCGGTAGCGCTTTTGAAGCCGACCCGAAGGAAGCCGAAAAGGACATCCTCAGAGGAGAAACGTTTGGAGTAGGAAAAGGAGGAGGGGGAGGTGGAGGAGGAGGAGGAGGAGGAGGAATAAGACTTGGAAGTAGCAGTGACTGTGATAGCTGTGGGGATTGTGGGAGTGGTGGGAGTAGTGGTGGTGGTGGTGATTGCGTTGGCAGTATTGGTTGTGGCGGTTGCGTCAGCGAAGGCCATGGTCATGGCGACAATAACAACGAGGACGGCGTTGGTAGCAGCAGTAGCAGCAGCAGCAGCAGCAACAGCAGCAACAGCAGCAACAGCAGCAACAGCAGCAGCAACAGCAGCAGCAGCAGCAAAGTGGACACAAGCTCAAGTCTAGTGAAAGTGACGGACTGCAAAGATGGCTGCTCGAAACATCACCCAACACCATCGTTCCAAATTAAGAAAGTGTTCAAGCTCGGGGACAATGACAAGCAAATTAGCGAGAAGTCGTCTGATAATTGTACGATATGTGGTAATGATTTTTTCGAAAGAGCCTCCATTATGATGCTTTCGAAAAGTAACGTCGAGGGTAAAGAGTACGAATGCGAACTCTGTGGTAAAAGTTATCCTCTGTTCTCCTCCTTGAGCCATCACGTCGAGACGCACATCGGCGAAAAACTGCATCGCTGCGAGGTGTGCGGCAAGGATTTCTTTAAGAGCTGTGGACTTGAAGCTCACATGAAAACGCACACCGGTGAAAGACCTTTTCACTGCGATATATGCAGCCTCGACTTTGCTTGCGTATTTACATTGGAAATGCACACCAAGACACAACACACTGACGAGAAACCTTTCCACTGCGAGCTGTGCGGCAAGGACTTTGTACTGCGCACCAATTTGAAAATGCACATTAAAATGCATATGGGAGAAAAGCTGTGCAACTGTAAAGTATGCAAGAAAAACTTCCTGATAAATTCTCTCTTGGAAAACCATCTTCAGAACCAGAAACAACAACAAAAGGAAAAACCATTTTACTACGAACTTCGAGGTAAGGATTACACCATTCGCATGCACTTTGTATTAAAAGTGAGCGGAAGCAAAAACTGCGGCGGTGATAAGCTGCAGATGAACC
>NW_021824989.1:2500-16643 GCF_006345805.1 Octopus sinensis | reverse complement strand
TACGATCACTTTTGATCGAAATCGTACCACTTTCTTTTCCCCCAAAAAGAAAAGCTCTATTGTAATCTGTCCCGTCTGTGTGCAGCCGTGTAGCTAATAAAGAACCATATCTACTATCTATCTATCTATCTATCTATCTATCTATCTATCTATCTATCTATCGATCTATCTATCATCTATCTATCTAACGCATTCTCTTTCGCTTCTTGTGGAAAGGATGCGTCCCGATGTCAGGCGATCCATTGCTGTCAACACCCGTTAAAAGGAGGACGGGGCATGCCGTGGTTGATGATGCGCGACACGCGCTGAGACTGCGACATCTCAGGCTCTTCGTAGACGACGGTGAACAGGTGTGGTTGCCGTTTGTGGGGCACGCTTTCCCGCAGCTCGTCTCTATGACCGAACTGCAGTCGTGGATCAAAAAGAGGCCGAGGAAGGGCGAATGGCACCGCGAGTGTCGCGTTGCTCTCAAGCAACTCTGCCGTCCTGGGTCGACCTTGAGTGACTCCATCACAACCAAAGCATTCTATAGGGGATTAGTGGAGGGGAGGTACGACGACGAGCTCGGGGTGAACCTGGACGTCGACGAGGAATACCTGACCCGCCTGTTCGGGACGACTTTCGGGCCAGGGCCCATGGACAACTTCCAGAGATCCCTGGCCTGGCAGTGCTATCGACAGACGAATTTCGTCCACTACCACCTACATGTGTGCTTCTATGCATCAGGCATCTATGTGAGAGAGTCTCTCAAAGCTAATAACGCTGTATTCGGTGATCTAACAAGGCATCCATGTTTGTGACATCACTGTCTAAAAAGATGTTGATATACTGTATATTACAGAAGCGAGATTTAAATGTCATGTGGTGATCGGTTACCTCCCACTGACGATCTGCAGTAGAATGAAATAACGCGATACAGGAGTTCCGGTGACCATCAAAAACGACTCACGACTGCTAAAATATATGCCTTTATGTAATAAGCGCCTATATAAGAAGTTCTTTCAAAACTAATAACGCAGTATTCAGTGTTTTAACAAGACATCCATGTTAAGTTTGGATATATATATATATATATTTAAACACATAAATATACATATGAATAGTATGTATGTATGCATGTATTTGCAGGCTATTTTTTGTCACCTCTGTCTTTTCTGGACGCGACGTGCACTTAACTGGTCATCATTTTCTCGTCTCTCGACATTATTTTCTCTCCCTTTTTTCTCTTCTACTATTTTCTTCTCTTCTATTAATTCTATATCCTTTCAAAATTTCTCTCAGGCGTTACCCATTTCAGTGCGTTTTGTCCTAATGGTCCTTAATGCTTGTCTTCGTCGATTGTTTACTCTGTACGTCCATTCTGTCGTTATTCGTTCGTTCGAAGCTCTAATTCTCACAAATTTTAGATTTTAAAAATTTCTCGATGCTGCTGTCATACGAAGTTTTCCTGTCTTATCGTTGAAAGTGTGGAATAGGGAGAAATTAACAGCCGATAACTGAGGAGGGATTGGACTGCTTTTGGTATTTTGTCCCGTACTTGTCTCTCATTATGTGTTTACGTATTTTCACTCGTCCGTGATGTCCTGTACTTGATGTATTTTATATTTATGTACATATGTATGTATGTACGTATGTATGCAGTGACCACAGAGGAAAAAACAGTTTTGCAAATCAGTTTTACTAGTTTAAGAACAGGTGAATCTTACATTGCAACAGGTTGGTACAAGTGCTGCAAAATTCTTGACTTTGGGTAAAAGGAAATACAGGAGAATCGGTTAATTATGATTTTATTCAATATATTCCCCTCTCAGATTCACGCAATTATAGTAGCGGTCCTTCAGTTTTTCTAAGTTCAGTAAAAGAACTCGGTAGATTGGGTCTCCACCTAGGCCTTTGACGACACCCTTAAAGCCAGGAACATTTCAGTACCCCTTCGTATATGCGTTCAAGATGAAGATCGATAAAATTGGATGTCACCTAGTTGATTTTTATGAAATTGCTGAAAAGTGTATAATATCGATCAGTCTTGGAATCTGTAATATCGACTATCAAATTCTCTGGAACTTTTTCACATTTTTTTGGCAGCATAATCATACAATTTACTGGATTTCCTTTGACGAATCATTTTATAAGATTTAAGTATGTGGGTTGTGTTGGTCTCTACAGAAGACTGGTTATTTCGATTGTATTTTGATAGTTCCTGGAGTATGGTTTAGGTTGGAAAATCTGGAACCATCCCACCACCATGTTTAATTCTTGAATTTGGAGGAACTCTTCCCTTGTAGCACTTTGGAGGTATACTTAACCGTCAGAACCAAACAAATTAAATTTCATCTTATCCGACTGTAGATTAATACCTGTCTGATGGTATTATGTTCCTGAACGAAATGTAAGCACCTAGGTTTTTCGAAGAAATATTAGTCAGTTCATGAAGTTGTAGTCAATTCTTGTTTTGTGACAACAAAGTCCACTACGTGAGCCTCAAAAAGTCATTGATGTTTATTTCTTCATTCTTCACCGACAACCAATGATGAAATCGATTCCTCTTTTTTTTTCTGTAGATTGTAGCGGTTGATCTGAAGATGGATGGTCAGAACAGCCACCAGTTTAATTATGCCGTTTACAGCACGGTGAGTACCCGTTACTGAGCATCCAACTTCACCAGTTACGGTTTGAAATGCCCAGTACACTTAATAAATTCTATGATAATACTGTTTCTTTTTTGCCCATCACAATAAAATGGTAATATAATCAAATAAGTATTAATAGATTATTTTACCATAACTACTTAGGAGAGGATGGTATTCAAAATTGTATGACAGCTACATATTTTAAGTAATTAATTATTCTTAAATTTAATTGTTAATTTAAGGTGATGAAATCGAATATATTATGTATCTAAAGTAGTGTAATCAATAATAGTCATCTCAATTAGCGTGTATAGAGATATTTACGAAATATTTTCTGTAACGCTAGTCTGTTATATCAACAAGTAATATGTCTCCTAAATGTTAGATATATTATATGAATATCATATTACATAGTTTAATATCACTCTATATTATAACAATAAAGTTCAATTATATATGTATATGTATATATGTATACATGTGTGTGTGTGTGTGTGTGTGTGTGTGTGTGTGTGTGTGTGTGTGTGTGGTGTTCGTGTGTGTGTATACCTTGAAGTGTCTTCTATATAGCCCCGAGCTCAGAAAAAGCCTTGTGAGTGAATTTGGTAGGGCGGAAACCGAAAGAAGCCAATCCTATATATATATATATATATATATATATATATATATATACATATACATGTATGTATGTGTATATGTCTCTGTGTCTGTATTTGTTCTCCCAGCATCGCTTGACAATCGACGTTGTTGTGTTTACGTCCCCGTAATTTAGCAGTTCGGCAAAACAGGCCGATAGAATAAGTCTTGGCGTCAATTTATTCGACTAAAGGCGGTGCTCCAGCATGACCACAGTCAAATGACTGAAACAAATAAAAGAATAAAAGAATATATATATGTATGTATATATCTACGTGTATATGCCTTTGTGCCTGTGTTTCTCTCACCATCACCGCTTGACAAGCGGCGTTGGCATGTTTACGTCACCGTAACTTCGCAGTTCAGCCAAAGTGACCGATACAACAAGTACTAAACTTACTAAGAATAAGTCCTGGGGTCTATACGACTAAAAAACCCTTTAAGGCGGTCCTGCAGCATGGCCGCAGCCAAATCACTGAAACAAATAAAATAATTTATATATATATATATATATATACATATAATATATATATTATATATATATATATATATATATTATATATACGACGGGCTTCTTTCAGTTTCCATCTACCAAATCCACTCACAAGGCTTTGGTCGATCTGAGACTATAGTAGTAGACACTTGCCCAAGGTGCCACGCCATGGAACTGAACCCAGAACCATGTGGTTGGGAAGTAAGGTTCTTACCACATGCCCACTCCTTAAAAAAGTTAATTATACTTAAATCTAATGTTTTTGCCTTATATTTTTTTCATATTTAACCTCACAACTTTTTTTATTCAAATTTTTGTTGCATGGGACCAAAACTATGAAATTCCTTATGCTTTCTTCTATCATTGAAGCTAAGATAAATATATTTTATTATAAAAAAAAAAAGTTATTTAGATTTAAACTTGATTGGAGGCGTTACTTACTTACAACGTTGCTACAAATTTTAACGTAAACTTTTTTATATTGGACCAAATTTCAATTGTTTTATACCAAAATGTAGCTAGAGACAAGTCCTCTTCAAAAGCGTCAACAGTTTTCAATTTGGTTAAGAACTGAATTAACGACAAAGCTCTGAAGATGCTGCGTATGAGTAAATTGTGGCCCTTAGAATATTATTCAACTACCCACTACACCGTATTGAATGATATATCTTTATGTATGTATATATATATATATATATATATATATATATATATATATATTATATATATTATATTATATAATATATATAATACATAAACATATATAATATATACATGTATATATACATACATACATACATACATACATATATATATGATAAGTCGTCACGTGCAGTGCATTACACACACGCACACACACATATATGCAGATGAAGCTCTATCTAACAGCGTTCGCGCATATATACATGCGCGCACAAGCATACGCGCGGATATACATGCATGCATATTGCCTCACACATACAGATATATACATATATAGTTCATAACCAGTTATACATACACACCAAAGCGCTTTTGAGAAGAAAAAAAAAAGCGAAAGAAAGACGCAGGATAAAAAGTGAATAAAGAATGGAGATGAGTTTGAGTTAAGAATGGTCAGAGGCAATGTTTTAATTAATCAGATGGTTTATCTTGAAATATTCCTGGAATCATGACAACAACAACAACAACGGCAACAACAGGCCAACACCATCATCATTTACAACAACAATGATAAGACAGGGACTATGCCAGCAGTAGCAACAACAACAACAATATGAAAAACGAGAAAACAGCAAGAACACAATATCAGCAACAAGAGTTTCAATAACAACAGCAACAACAACAACAACAACGAAAATCCGACAGTCATCACCTCCATATACACCGCTACAACCACTACTGCTGCTGTTCCTATAATCAGCAACAGAAAAACACCACCGACACTATCACCGCAGCTACTACAACCATAGTCACCTCCACAACCACCGCCACCGCCACCACCACCATCACCTCCAATGCTCTCCGCTCCTTACCCCTCCCGAAAAAACCCACCGCCAGTGTGGTGATCATCACTTCACTACTACCACTGAGAGGAGTACCAGCCTAATATTCATCACTACCACCGCCACCATGATGGCGATGACGACGAATCCTGCCCCTCCTCACCGCTGCAACAACAAAAACAACCACAACAACTGCAAACATCACCAGCACTACCGAAACCACAACCACCAACAACTAAATATCAACACACACACACACACACACACACACACACACACACACACACAAACACTACACACACATGCACACACACACAGCCACACACAAATATATATACAAACATACACCGCCTTCCGCCACATGTATAAACATCTACACACACGCACACATGAATGTAAAGATTCCCTTTACATCAGTATAAAGCCTCAGAATTTTATATGAATTGTAATCGATTGACTCTATATTGTAACTACCATGGACCGCGGAAAAATGAAAGTGAAAGTAGATAACAGTAAGATATGCTGCAAGGGCATAAACGAACACAACGGAACAGTACAAGGCATTTTGTCTGACTCCTTTATGATTCTGCTAATCCCAAATCTCTCTCTCTCTAGCATCTCAACGTGCTATAGAGGAAGAACAACAGAAACAATAACAGCAGCAACAGAGGAGGCGCAATGGCCCAATGGTTAGGGCAGCTGACTCGGGGTCGGAGGATTGCGGTTTCGATTCCCAGACCGGGCGTTGTGTGTGTTTATTGAGCGAAAACACCTAAAGCTCCACGAGGCTCCGGCAGGGGGGTGATGGCGACCCCTATTGTACTCTTTCACTCCAACTTTCTCTCACGCTTTCTTCATGTTTCTTGTACCCGACTTCCTACGCAACCGCTGAGCCTGGATTCGCATTCATCCATCCGTCGATGCTCTCGGTGTCGGGGGTTGACCTGCTTTCTCTTCTGCGGGTCTTACGAATAGCAAAAGACCACGTTTCGGACTTCTCCCATCTTGCGAGCTCTGGGACCAAGACCGTTTGCTCAACAGCAACAGCAGCAACAATAATAATATATTAATAAATGCGAACGAAATTATACATGAAAATTTATCAAATATGTACATTGAAATAAATATATAAGTGTTGGCGTAGACGTGTTGAAAGGAGTTTTTTTTCCTAGTCACATGGTTCCGGGTTCAGTCCCACTGCGTGACACCTCGGGCAAGTTGCTTCTGGACCGATCAAAGCCTTGTGAGTGGATTTGGTAAACGGAAATTGAAAGAATCCTGTCACATACACACACACACACACATACACACACAGATGGTGCGGCAAATAAATTGTCGTCTAAATTACGCAAAAAGGAAAATATCACTGATATCGCATTTTAACAGATATATTTACCATAATCACATACAAAATATATTGAAATACTAAACAGTAAATTTATTCAATAAAATTGCCATTGGCTTCAAACATGGCCTCCAGACGACTTCAGAATTTCCTGCAGCTCTTCTGGATGATTTCCTTGTTTAAGTTGGTAAATGCTGCCATAATCCTTGCCTTCAGTTCATCTTTGGTGTTACGAGGAGTTTTGTTGGTCTCTCGGCCAACTGCGCCCCACACATAATAATGAAGGGAGTTGCAGGCTGGGGGGTTAGGTGGCCAGATGTTAGGGGTCATGTGGTTGCAGAAATTGTCTGACAGTCATGACTGGGTTCTCCTGCTTCTGTGGCATGGTGCAGAGTGTTGTTGCCAGACTTAGGGCCTTCCAGCAGCCACCCTCTTCACCCAGGGAAGCACGACCTCCTTCAGGCACTTAATGTAGGCCTCTGTGGGGAGTGTGAGGCCGTGTGGGAAGATAAATGGAGGCGTGATCATTCCAAACATCTTGGTGATGACTAGATGTTTAATTTTTATCACTCTCGCTACATGTCCTTAGATCGACACCTAAACACTCTGAAATGTTCGTATTGGAATTTTCGGCGCGAATGCCAAGCAGTGAAGCATATCGTTTCCAAATTTTTGGCAAAGTAAATTGTGTCATGCTGCTGTTTTTCTTACAGACGGTGCCCAACAGACCCTACCATACTGTGTAATCGATAAATTCAAAAGCAAACAATGTGCATGCGTGAAATTAAGATTACAAAATGGCGACAATTTACTCATCGCACCTTGTACATACATATGTGTGTGTGTGTGTTTTCTCCAGCATTATCGCTCGACAACCAGTGTTGGTATGTTTGCGTCCTTTTAACTTAGCTGTTCGGCAAAAGGCACCAATAGAATAAGTACTAGGTTTTAAAGAAAGGACGTATTTGAGACAATTCGTTCGAATAAAATTCTTGAAGGCAATGCTCCAGCATGTCTGCAGTCAACTGAAGCCAGTACAAAGACAAAAAAGATAAAAAAACAAGGTGTTTTAGATGATTTTCCTTCAACATGGCTCTATTATTTTGCTGAGAATTGCTTCAAATGGATAAATTTTGTACTTTCAATTTGAACAGCAGGCATCTGTCATCGTGGCACTCCGTCGGTTACGACGACGAGCGTTGCACTTGATCCGATCAGTGGAAGAGCCTGCTCGTGAAGTCTACGTGCAAGTGGCTGAGCACTCCACAGACACGTGTACGCTTAACGTAGTTCTCGGGAAGATTCAACGTGATACAGAGTGCGACAAGGCAGGTACGATAGAAACACGAATAAAGAGAGAAATTTTGTGGTGAAAGAGTACAGCAGAGTTTGCTACCACGCTGCCGGATCCTCGTGGAGCTTTAGGTGTTTTCGCTCAATAAACACTCACAGCGCTTGGTCTGGGAATCGAAACCGCGATCCCACGACCGTGAGTCCGCTGCACTAACCATTGGGCCACTGCGCCTCCATCCAGGCATATGTATTAAGGAAAGAATGAGGAAAGCATCCGCATTAAGACTGTTCTTGTTTGAATTTTAATGTTAAAGACTCAAGTACTTTGTTGTAAGGATTTACTCTGAAATAGATGTTTATATAATATGTTCAAGATATTTCCGCTTTTTAGAAAATGTTTGGTTTCCTGTTTCAGAGAGACACCAGGATTTGTAATATGGTTTCCTAATTCCTTCTGCTTGCTATGAATGAGATTCAGGGAAAACAAGCGTAAAGTTGAAGGAAGTCACAAGCAGGCACTCACACCCCCACACAAAACTATGCAAACTTAATGATTACACATAATGGGTAACTTTAAGTTTCATATTCCAACAGACATTCACCGGATCGTTGTTTATTTAGTAATGAGTTGATTATAAACCTTTGTAAATCATTTGCTGGGTTTAAAAAGTGTCCGACGAATGTACTTCCACACATTTACATACTACATACATGAAACTTTACACACATGAAAGCTACATACTAGAGTTGATCAATAGTTGTTTACGGCTGATTTATGTTTAAAATTTGCGTGATATTTTTGCGATGAATGCTTCATATACTTTTTGACATATTCAATCAAATCTATACGTTATATGTTTATGTGTGTGTGTGTGCATGTGTTTGTGCGTGTGTGTAGGTGTGTGTGAGTTTCCGATTTTGAGTGTGTGTGTTTGTGTGTGTCTGTATGTTTCAGTAACATAAAGACACACAGATAGAAACGTTTACATAGCAACTCGCACACAAATAATTTTTAATTATGAATTCCAAAAGACGCACGCCACAACAGACACCCACACAGTAAGCGATATATATTTGAGACGCACTCACACACGCGCATACAAGTGTACTCTAAAGCTGTCACGTAAACGTGACGCCATAAATAACAGTGGTGTGACATTACAGGAAAGACATTATAAAAATTTGGTGTTTGTGTCTACTCGTAGCATCTTGTGTGTGTACGTGTGCTACATAACGTATACATACGTATATAAATGAATATAAATATATATATGTTTACGCCCCCCCCCCACACACACATATACACACGCGCACTTCTAAATTCCTATGTGGCAATTGTGAGTGATTCTATGATAGCGTGTTGTTTCTTAGTGTATGCAAGAAATATATTTAGATGTTTGGGGTGTGTATATTTGTTTGTACGCGTATGTCATTATACAATGCATACATTGTATGTTTAAATTGTCCAATGGATGTGTGTATGCGCATGTTATTATGTGTATACTTACATATGTCTTTAATACTATAAGTGTAAGTGTGTATGTATTCCATATATGAGTCTGTGTGTTTTAAGTGTATGTTCTGTGTATGTTATTATGCAGTATATCTGTACATACAACATGCGTGTGTCTGTAGTGTGATTATAACTGTATGTAATTTTTCTGTTATATGCTTCGATAGTTTTTTTCTGATTTGGTGTTGTTTCCTCCCAGGACAGTCATGATCGAGTATACTCACGACTTTAGGATTTCGATTTGTATCCGGTCAATCCTTTCGTCGACATCTAGGCCTAGGCACATGGCCTAGTGGTTAGAGCAGCGGATTTGCGGTCGAGGAATCGCGGGTTCGAATCTCAGACCGGGTGATGTGTGTGTTTATGAGCAAAAACACCTAAGCTCCACGCGGCTCCGGCAGAAGGTAATGGCGAAACTTCTGCTGACTCTTTCGCCACAACTTTCTCTCACTCTTTCCGCCTACATCTTGCAGCTCATCTGCGACGGACAGGCGTCCCGTCCAGGTGGGTAACCTATACGCTAAGGAAACCGGGATACTGGTCCTTATGAGCCAGGTATGGCTCGAGAAGGAACAAAAGTGTGTCTTTCCTTTTAAAGAATGTACAGAGTTAGTTGAGGTAATATGGCAGCTAATTTTAGCATACTAAGTCACTGTATAGAACCGATGAGTCGTATGTTTGCAGGTTTGTGGCTGTTCACGTGCTATAGCGGGCGTATATCTGCTACAGCGGTGTCAATGCATTTGTGTATCTACAGGATGGGTGAAAAGTAAGTAAGCATTAAAAATTGGTAATAAAATCGATATTCCTTTGAGAAATTTATTGACACGAAATATACATGTTCTTTATTACATGGGAAAATGAAAGCAAATCTTCATGTTTTAACGTAAGCACCGGTGACGTTAACCATTTTTCTCAAACGGCCAGGGATAGAATGAACAACCTTCTGAAGGACGTCGTCTGCGATATCATCAAGAACCTCCTGAATCCATGTCTCCAAGTCCTCCAGTGAGCGAGGTTCTGTCTTGTATATATAGCAGTTCTAATTATGTAAACATCATCGATGTCACATACATATGTGTTTTGTTTAGACACCCAGTGCTTAACCAAAGAATATAGTGTATAAATGCTTGCTAGGAACAGGAGAAACTACTGCTATATAGGGTCTTGGCAACTAGATTCTAATCAAGTTGTAGAATCATGTATCTTCGTTTAAATTCAGAAAAACAGAAAGCGTCACTTCATTACGTAAAAGTATCTGGAGTTTTAAAGCGTGGAATGTTAAGTATGATATTAAATGGTCTATAACAGGTAGCTCCCTTTCATATAATGAAGGAAAACTAAAGTACAACTAATGCCTTGAAATGCTGCATTTCCTTGCTTTCATATTTAAAATATTTTATAACAGAAATGAATTTTTATTACGCTGTGCACTTTTATTCAGAAGGACTTTCGAAACCTTCCCTAATATAAATAATACAGAATAATGCAACATAATACAAAAGGCAATATATACCTTTTCTTGGCTCAGTATAAATATAGTATAAATATTGTGTACAGTTATATCATTTTTAATTATTTTAGTTATTTTAATTTTCTTATTAATACTTTTTACTTCATTTCTTTATTTATATTCTTAAAAATATTTTATTTTAAAACATTTCTTTAAATACTTAAGTACTTTATTGCTCTTTTTATTATTTTAATCATTTTTAAAATAATTATTTTAGAATTATTACTTTTTGAATTATCCTTTCATTTTTAATTATATTTTAAATAGAATTCAACCTATTTAATTTTAGATTTTATAAATTTTAGAATATAGTATACACCTCTTCTGAGGATTAACTTTCCTATATTGGGGAAGCTAATTAAATGACTCGTATCAATTAAGTAAGTAACCTATGATTTAATTTAATCACTTTTCTTTAGAACTTTATTTTATATTTTAAACTTGCACTATCTGCTCTATCTTATCTTAATTTGGAACATAATTATTCATAAAAATGGAATAACAACTTCGTTCCTAATATTTTCCTTTAGAAATCTCATTAATACGGTTTTTCTTTTTTTACTGCATTCTTAATGTACAGGGTGAATCAAAAATGGCGCCCAGTTTCTGAGAAGTCACGCCTTTGTGGTTTTGCATGTTATTGCTGGCAGTGTTGGAAATTACTGAGTCTGGATCATGCATCATGTCGTTAATGCTCTTTGACATTTCAAACCCGTCGAACAAGAATCACGAGTCAAAAAGTATCGCCCAACTGGGAAGTGATGCATATCAACCCTAAAACAGCAATTGGGCGCTACTTTTGTCTCACTGTGCGTTACATAAATAATATTTTCAGGATTAAATAAAAAGACAACAAATGGAATATATGACATACCTGTATATATATTGATATGTGCCTAAATTGCGAGGATGATCGGGTTCTTGACTGAGGATTGAGGGCTTCGAATGTCCCGTCCGTGTTTTTATATCGTCTTCTAAATGTTTTGCGTTCTTGTCCTGTTTTTTACATATATATATATCTATATATATATATATATATATATATATATATTTATTATACTATATATATATATTATATTTATATATAATATATATATATATAATATATATATATTATCAAAATAAGCAACAAGTATATCCGAGGATATACTTGTTGCTTATTTTGATTGTAATCACCCCATGGATGTATATGGACAATACCATATAAAATTCTGGTGCCTTTGACTTAAGTACCATATTCATCTGAATCTAAATTTTGCTGAACTCATATATATATACTTATCATTAAAAAAACGTGTAGTAAATTGACATATGAACACATATTAAATAGATAGACGAACTGGAAACACAGAAGGTCAACACGCCTCATCAGTTATCGACCAGAGGGCCGAGCGCTATTTCGGCCATTATCGATAATATTGCTGCCACTTTGGAGGCACCGGCAAGAAACCTGCGGGAATGGGACCAAAGCATAAAAAAACGAAACGGGCTCGAGACGAGACCGTTAGGAGACGGACGAGGAACAAGACAATAAACAGAATAAAGGCTTAGGGCGACACGAAGACAAACGTTAAAGCAATGATAATACATATACAGTTAAAAAGCCTTAAGGCTGCAAGATAAGACAAAAATGGGTAACGCAAAGGAGAATGAAAAACTATCCTAAAGGTCTATAGAGACGGTGGGGTACATACATGCGTATATGCATACATGATGTTAAGGATAATGATGATGGCTGTCCACTAGTGACAAAAGAAGACTCTCACTGACCATTGCCCATACGTAATGCAGTAATACCCGTGGATGATGTAATTGCACCACCCGGGTTCACGTCTACGATTTCTATGCTTTCCGCGGCGCCATCCTGCTCGACCGGGCATCGGATAGTCGCCTCGACGGCGATTGCACAACCTAAAGTTTTAGGTCCAATAAGACTTGCACAGAACCTCACAGAACTTACTTTACACCCTACTGACATAATACAGAGATAAGTCAGGGCCAGATACGCATTGCCAAAATGGGTCGCATGCTCAGGAACGTGGGAGCGCCATGATTTCAACCCCAAATATCCAATGCCATTCCCTGCATATCTGGTTTTATATCAGAGTGATATTCTTATTTCTTTATTGCCCACAAGGGGCTAAACATAGAGGGGGCAAACAAAAACAGACAAAGGTATTAAGTCGATTATATCGACCCCAGTGCGTAAATGGTACTTATTTAATCGACCCCGAAAGGATGAAAGGCAAAATCGACCTCGGCGTAATTTGAACTCAGAAGGTAACGGCAGACGAAATACTACCAAGCATTATGCCCGGTGTGCTAACGTTTCTGCCAGCTCGCCGCCTTTCTATTGACTTAGAGACATGATTTAACAAAAGTTAAGGGGTGCCTCATTCCCAGGGATCTTCTAGCGACGCCGGGCACTCACTCGGAATTTCCCGTGCTAATATGCATAGATACATAGGGCCCGTGCTAACATACATACATACATCAAAATATCCCACACACATACAGGCATGAGAGCATGTATGAAGGCAAGTATGTATTCATGTGTATACACGTATGTACATATATATATATATATATATATATATATATGTGTGTGTGTGTGTGTGTGTGTGTGTGTGTGTGTGTGTGTGTGTGTGTGTGAGTGTGTGTGTGTGTGTGTCTGTGTCTGTGTATATATGTGTGTGTATGTGTATATGAGCCAACTTTTCGTGTAATGAAAACCGGTGCGTAGACTCTGTATTGCATTTATCTTTTCATTTTAAGAATCTCAGTTATTTAATTGCTTCTACCACAACTATCAGAAGCTCCATAATAGCTTTTGAAGATCTAAAACCAAACTGGGATCAGTTTGACTTTCATGTGGCCCCGCTTTGCCATTTTCTCTTCACTTCAATTCTTTCATCTTTTCAACGATGTCTGTCTTATAAATAAGCGATTGTCTTCTATGAAATTCAAACTTTCTTCTCGATCTATTATTCTGGAAGTCTTCACATAGATCCAAACATCCATTTCTCAAAAGACAACCGACATAAAAAGAGAACCTCTTGAGAATCTTAGGTAATAGCATTTCTATACTGACCAAAACTCCGCTCCACATTGTCTTAGCTCTTAGAATTTCCCAGCACAACTCGAAGCCACTCGTCACCAAACGGAGATTTATATACATCTATGGATTTCGCTCGCGTTCAATGATTGTCTCTTATGATGTATGATTTGTTATAAAT
>NW_021824988.1:15000-17774 GCF_006345805.1 Octopus sinensis | reverse complement strand
GTCGGTCACGTGATCACGTGATCACATTACATTACATACATACATTCATACATTCTTCTTCTTCTTCTTGCGCCCTTTTAAAGCCTAGCCAGACTCATGGGCTCGGTTTCTTTGTTTTTCTGGCGTATGTGTTCCCCAGCTGGACGGGACGCCAGTCGATCGCAGTGTTACTCATTTTTGCCAGCTGAGTGAGCTGGAGCAACGTGAAATTAAGTGTTTTGCTCAAGAACACGACGCATCGCCTGGTCCAGGAATCGAAACCTCAATCTTACGATCATGGTGCTGACACCCTAACCTCTAAGCCACGCACCATAACATAACCTATATTCATATACAGTCTGGTTCGTATGGAAATCAGAGACTAAAAAACATATCAAATGATAAATAATGGCACAAGAAGCAGAGAAGAGGCAGAGAAGGAACATCTATTTACTAAAACAATGTCACTAAGAGATTCAGTATCATTAAAAGCTAATTTAGATAAATACCATCAAAGAGTTGTTGCTATTTTGATTTGGTTTATAATGTGACTTTAATTTAATCAAGGATTTCTCACATCTAAAATCTGATCAATAGATTAATCAGGAATTTGGCACAGTTAAAATTATTGGAAATATATGTCAAATAATTAAGTGCTTTTTTATCTTTGACAGACTCACAAACATACAAAGATATATTCAAGTATGACTTTCGGAAACATTTTTTCACGCTCAGGGTTGCTGAAGCGTGGAATAAACTGCCTGCATCAGTGGTTGACTGCCATGACACTGCATCCTTTAAGGCCCTCATGCTTCCCGAAATCCGTCGAAACTACACCTGATTATATATACACTTTAGATGAGTTGTAGTGCACCTGAGCACTGTACACATTATTATTATTATTATTATTATTATAATCAAGTTGATTAGATAGTGTAACATACTAATGATGCAAATGTCATGGTTTCAAACCGTATACTGACCAGTGACAACTTTTAGTAGCATAATGGAAGTACACCAGCATCACCACACACATACACACACACACACACACACTCACAAACACACACATACGCACTCACACACATACACACACACACATACACACACACTAATTACATCTATATGCACACATGCATGTATATGACTATATACTCTTTTACTCTTGTACTTCTTTCAGTCATTTGACTGCTGCCATGCTGGAGCACCGCCTTTAGTTGAGCAAATCGACTCCAGGACTTATTCTTTGTAAGCCTAGTACTTATTCTATTGGTCTCTTTTGCTGAACCGCTAAGTTATGGGGGCGTAAACACACCAAGCGATGTTGGGGGGACAAACACAGACACACAAACACATACACACGCATACATACACATATACATATATATATATATACATATATATACATATATATGACAGGCTTCTTTCAGTTTCCGTATGCCAAATCCACTCACAAGGCTTTGGTTGGTCAGAGGCTATAGTAGAAGACACTTGCCCAAGGTGCCACGCAGTGGGACTGAACCCAGAGCCATGTGTTTGGTAAGCAAGCTACTTACCACACAGACACTTCTGCGCCTATATATACATTATATATTATATATGTCTGCATGTATATAAATACAGACAGACACACACATGCATAATGTATATACATTGTGTTTTTTCTTTGGAATCTTGGAATATTCCGACTCTTTCGAATGCCAACAAGAGCTATAAGAATCTTTTCTACTATAGGCACAAGGCCCAAAATTTGGGGGCAAAAGTAAGTCGAATATAACGACCCCTGTGCGATTTTCTTCACTACTTCAGGGAGTGACAACCCTGCTTGACATGAGTCCCGAGTTCAGCTGGGTCAGGCTGACAGCTCCCAATATGGGACCCTATCCAGGGTTACGGAAGGAGACAATCTTCAAAGAAATCCAAAGTCGAGCCCCGTAGGCGGTTTAGTGTTCAACTCAACACTCTTCCTACACCTCCTGCAACCAAGCTGGTGCCAAACGTAATACTCTGCCCTTCTTTGGACTATGTCAGCAAGGTCGAGAGAGGAATCCTGACAATTGGGCTACCCACGATTTTCTTACATGCAGCCCATGGCCTGCACAAAACTGGAGAGGACATGAAATATAAAAACCATCTGGCTATAGCAAAAGACACTGGCCCAAGGGGTTATGAGGTGGGGCTGAACCCAGTACCATGTGGTTGGGAAGCAAGTTTCTTACCACACAACCATGCTGCACTTGAACAACATTGAAGGGTAAGTTTGATAGGCTGGAACCGGCTGGTTTGAGCATCAATCAAGTAGGATATTCTGGCTGGATAGGAGATTAAATGCTAATGGGTTAAACACAAATGGTTTGAAATTTTGGCATATGATCAGTAGTTTTTGAGATAAGAAATAAGTTAGAAAATTACCATTTTAAAATCTCACAACGTGAGATATTCAGCAACAGTACCTTGTATTAAAGGTTGTTTGCCAACATAACATGTCAGTTCTGGTTTAGGACTAATGTTGCTGTAATTTAGCCCCAGGAGACATCATCTCCAGCTGACTATACGACACGATTTGTGTCCTAATATTCTTTGAAAATATAAGGACACAGATCGTGTCGTATAGCCAGCTGGAGACGATGTCTCCTGGGGCTAAATTACAGCAACATTAGTCCTAAACCAGGACTGCCGTGTTATGTTGGCAAACAATCTTTACAACAAGAAATAAGTTGATTAGATCAACCGAAGTACTTGACTGGTAGTTATTTTGGATCTTTTTGGTTTGAACGGCAGTTTTTAACATAATT
>NW_021824988.1:7500-10000 GCF_006345805.1 Octopus sinensis | reverse complement strand
GCCAAGCTGTATTGGCCTTTGCCTTTCCCTTGGATAACATCGGTGGTATGGGGAGGGAGGGCTAGTATGCATGGACAACTATTTGTCTTCTATATATTAGCAGGTCATCAGATAACGGTGTTTCATTCTGATTTGATCTTCTCAGTAACAACCACACTCAGACATTCTGAACTAAATCAAAATTTTCATTCTGATATTGAAATCAGCAAGCAAGTCATTCCATTGATTCACAAAACAAGTTGTCTGGATTAAAATTGAAATCAATATATACCATTGAAACAATAATGCATGCTGTGTATCAGATTTATAATAATAATAATAATAATAATAATAATAATAATAATAATAATAATAATAATAATAATAATAATGATTATAATAATAAATGCCCTGATGCAGTACCAGGCAGTGGTTCTCGTGGTTTCTGATCTTAATTGATTGGAAGTGTTATCATGTACATTGTTTTGTCTTGGTATAAAAGATGGTCTAAAGCAAATATTCTGCTCAATACCACAGATTTGCTTGTCAGTTGTTTGACCTTAACCAGTTGAGCATGTTCCTTAGTAGCTGACGATATGTGCATCTCTGATCACGAGCAGAAGTAGTGGGGGAGCATCATAGCCGTGTGTTGAAAGGAATTCTTGGAGGTTTGGATAATCCACCACTGGAAACATGGGTGTTTCATTCAACATCCTTAAACAACCCTTATTCAGGGACCTTTTGAGCAGGATGGTCTACTCAACCAGAAGAAAATTCTAACTGGGCCCCACTTGCAAGGTCATGTGCTGTTTATCTTGATATGAGATCACCATGTCGTGCACATATTGTTTTGATGCATGTGCCTAGTGTACCCTTATCAGACGGGTAGTCATGATGGATATACTGGGCTTTGTATATTTTACCCCAGTGTCACTTTGATGGCATGCACTGCTCTCTCACTCAATAATAATAATAATAATAATAATGGTATAAACATTATTTTATATATATATACATATATATTTATACACACACACACACGCACATATATACATGTGTGTGTGTGTGTAAATATATATATATTAATATATACATTCTTTTATTCTTTTACTTGTTTCAATCATTTGATTGCGACCTTGCTGGAGCATCACCTTTAGTTGAACAAATCGACCCCAGGACTTATTCTTTGTAAGCCTAGTACTTATTCTATTGGTCTCTTTTGCTGAACTGCTAAATTACTGAGTCATAAACACACCAAATATCAGTTGTCAAGCAATGGTGGGGGAGAAACACACACACACACGCACACACATACACATACACACACATGTATATACGATTGACTTATTTCAGGTTTTGTCTACCAAATTCACTCACAAGGCTTTGGTCGCCCTGAGGCTATAGTAGAAGACACTGGCCCAAGGTGCCATGCAGTGGGACTGAACCTGGAACCATCTGATTGCTATGCAATCTACTTACCACACAGCCACTCCTGAGCCTGTATATAGTCATATATTCATGTAAAAGAAGCAATAATTTTCCACTTTTTGTCAACCAACCATCATACACTATGATATTCTAACACTGTGAATCTGTGCCAAATTTTATTTTCCATTTTTCATAATCATTCCTAAACAGCTTACCAAATATTGGAAGTACTGACTCTTGCACTTCCACAATTTAATAAATTTATACATATATATATATATATATATATATATATATAGGCGCAGGTGTGGTTGTGTGGTAAGTAGCTTGCTTACAAACCACATGGTTCCGGGGTCAGTCCCACTGCATGGTACCTTGGGCAAGTGTCTTCTGCTATAGCCCCGGGCCGACCATTGCCTTGTGAGTGGATTTGGTAGACGGAAACTGAAAGAAGCCTGTTGTATATATGTATATATATATAAGTGTGGTGTATATGTTTGTGTGTCTGTGTTTGTACCCCTAGCATTGCTTGACAACCGATGCTGGTGTATCTACACACACACACACTCACTCACACACACACACACACACACACATTCACATACACAAAATACATATAGGTAAATGTGAATTAATAGCTAGAAGCATTTTATCATTCAAAATAATGTAATAATTATATTGATTTAGCTTGTTTTAAACTTTATAAAATATCTAGACATGTATATTTAATATTATGGAATTATACAACTAAGACTATACACATACATGCAAAATATATATATAAAATGTATGCATTCATATCTTCCTGATATCACTCTTATTCACTCTCCATATATATATACATGTAAACCTGAGGAAGCTAATGCATTGCATTACAAATATATCACAAAAATTGTAAAAAAAACAGTATGATAGCATCACAGGAGGAGAAGAGTTGTGGGATAAATGAAAAACACACAGATGGGCATAAAGTGCTCCCTTCATCAGCTGTCACTTGTAAAGATCACAATTCGACACCCTAAGTCAATAGTGTTCATTTCAACAATGCCCACGAACCACTGGAACTGCAAGGGCAGAAATGAGTGCATATAAA
>NW_021824988.1:0-2500 GCF_006345805.1 Octopus sinensis | reverse complement strand
CATAACATACATACATGTATATATATATATACATGTAAATATATTATTCGTATACAAGAATGTTCTCCACAGTGATGCTAAGCCGTTAGACTGTGTGTATGTGTGTGTGTATGTGTATGATCCTATATATATACATATATATACATCTGTTAGGTGAAATATTGTCTTCTTTTGTAATCAATAAATAATAATTGATGTTCATCAATTATCAATTTTTTTCTCTGTTCTCTTATGTTTGCTTCTTATACACACACACATATGTATATGTATATATATATATAATATATATATATATATATATATATATATGTATTTATACACACACACACATATATATATATACACACACACATATCTGCACATATATACACACACAGGCCCACAGAAGCACATATGTTCATGGATCTGTGTGGAGGATTACTATGGATAATACTGGAAAGTATAACTAACAATAGATAACAAAATATTGTTCCCCGTTATCTAGAGATTTATTTCTATTTACAATTGACCACCCCGATTTTACTAATCTGGTGAGACTGAGGCAATTAAATGCCAGTACAAACAGCAGCAGCAGTGGTGGCAGTAGTACTGTACTATACATATCAGAATACACATATTTTCTGATGTGGTCAAAAATATCTGAGTGAAAGAAAGCAGTACTCCTGTCTGATGTGGACCTTGCAAATAAAACACAACAGGTATGAGATTAAAGTACGTATAAGGCTACTGTACATGCTGAGTACAGTGCAGGCTTCATCTTTTGCTGTTTACAATACATTGTACTTCTATTAATCATTGACTTCTGATATTTTAATTCAGCAAGCATGGGAGACAACTCCAGACATGTTTCTCTCTTATCAGGACCTCATGAATAAAAGTATAGACTTTATTGTACTGTTCTAGTAGCAGCTGAAGTGACAAACACAGCAAACTGCATGTCAGTAAGCTAGTAGATGTAGTACATTGCAGATATAATCTTATTTTTATCTCAGCAAGCATGGAAGATAACTCCAGAAATGTTTCTCACTTATTATAACCTCATCAAAACAGCATAGATTACACCATAAAATTGTAGCAGTGATTGAAGAGGAAATGAGATGGGACAGCACATCCATAAATGTAGTGTTCTAGAGGTAGTCATATTTTAATTAATTTAGTAAACATGGGAGATTATTGAGAACATGTTTCTTTATTATTAAGACCTCATCAACAATGTGTAGACTTCATTGCGCAATCACAGCAATGAGAAAAGAGACAAAAGGAGAAAACTGTCCTTATTATATGATATAATTGCATACACATATATGGTCATATGTGTGTGTGTGTGTGTGTGTGTGTGTGCGTATGTGTGTGTGTGAGCATAAATATGCACATATATATGCATGTGTATATATATATATATATATATATATATATACACACACACATGCATACCTTTACATATGTGGGACCTCGTTTGGCCCTACCTGAGATTCGAAACTGAATCAGTAAATTCTCCCTAGCCATATGGTCTATTGTTCTCTGAAGGAGGAATGTAGGTCTATGTTTTTCCCCCCTTGACTCTTAACCTCTTCTATGCCATAAAAAGTTGAAATAGATAATAAGTGACCTACATTAATTTAGCCATTTTTAGAACGGCATATCCATTTTACTAGTTAGTCTGCACAATTATAAATGCTAGAATTCTATAAGGAAAATCAGTGGCTAACAGGGATTTGGCCTTACCAGCTTGAACGTAATGACATCTCAACTGAAGTGATGTCATAGAAGGACAGCTATGGAATCCACCAGCGACACAGATTTCTTGTCCATCACTCTCCTACCTTTCTCACTTTCATTTCATCAACATCACTTAATGAATTTAGTTAATGAATAGGCGGAGGAGTGGCTGTGTGGTAAGTAGCTTGTTTACCAACCGCATGGTTCCGGGTTCAGTCCCACTGCGTGGCACCTTGGGCAAGTGTCTTCTACTATAGCCTCGGGCCAACCAAAGCCTTGTGAGTGGATTTGGTAGACGGAAACTGAAAGAAGCCCGTCGTATATATGTATATATATATATATATATATGCGTGTGTGTGTTTGTGTGTCTGTGTTTGTCCCCCTAGCATTGCTTGACAACGATGCTGGTGTTGTGTTGTTCCCGTACTAGCAGTTCGGCAAAAGAGACCGATAGAATAAGTACTGGGCTTACAAAGAATAGTCCCGGGGTCGAGTTGCTCGATTAAAGGCAGTGCTCCAGCATGGCCGCAGTCAATTACTGAAACAAGTAAAAGAGTAAAGAGTAAAGAGAGTTACTGCTACTGCAACGACAGGGAATATGGGAGTATGTAAGTTCAACTCCGTCTACCCTTTTACGAGAAAGTATTACTCCTGTTACTTTGTACACTTTCTGACTGTTTTTATACATGCCTGATCATCGTGGTTTGGCTTAAATTATTTATATATATCATCATCATCATCATCATCGTTTAGCATCCGCTTCCATGCAGCATGGGTTGGA
>NW_021824987.1:7500-18254 GCF_006345805.1 Octopus sinensis | reverse complement strand
CTCTCCAATAGCTTCACATAAGCCATCTGAATTAAAATGACGGTCCTGTTCAAAGACGTGGGGATTTATTGCGAGGTGTGGATGCGGACAGAACGCCTACTGTGTCCGTCAATGCTGGTCACGTCTTTCTAGTCTCCGTTGCAGCTCTCCACGTTACGTCTCAGCCTTTATAGTGTTCACAAAGCATTGAGCAGCAGTCGTTATGTTGATGTCTGATAGAAACGTTAGCACGCCGGGCGAAATGGTTAACGCTATTTCGTCTGTCTTAATGATCTGAGTTCAAATTCCGCCGATATCGACTTTGACTTTCATCCTTTCGCGGTCGATAAAATGAATACCAGTTAAGCGCTAGGGTCAATTTGATCGACTTAACCACTTCTCTGAAATTGCTGGTCAATATTATGATGGCTTCCAGTCCTCTATGTCTGCTAACTTTTTCTCAACTACAACTTAAAATTTTATGCCCTGCGTCGCATTTGACTGTTCCTCAATAAAGCTGTATCTTCGCATGCTTATAAAAACAGTACACATGCTTTTGTACGCTATAAATCATACTAGAGTACATCATAAACTACATGTTATAGATGACGAATGGTTAAGTCTAGAGATGAATTAAAGGTTGATATCTGTGTGGGCGACACTGGTAGTTTACGTCATGTAGGTCATTGCTGCATTTGAAAACTGTGCATCAGAAATAGGAAATGAGAAAGACAGTACAGAAAGAAAATACTCTGCTCTTATATGATTTGAGAGGATGTTGTCGGTGTATGAAACGTTAAACGGATGGATGCCATATGTGTGGGTTTGCACGGAGATAGGGGTGTCTGTTTTGACTGAAACCCATATTGCTGCAGAGAAAACCAACACCATTTGCTCCAAATTCGTCAAATGATTCGCACGACATTTATGAAAGAGACATATGAATATGAGGCTCCCTACTGGACCAGGAAAAATGTTGAGTGAGTTAAGAGAAACGTGAACATGTGAGTCTTACTGGTGCCTAGGAAAAATGCAGAGTAAATTGTTGTGGGGGAGTATTTCGGGTTTGTTTCTATCAAATCTATCGAGTCTCTTGCCACACTTATGTGAATATATCCTTCACAAATGTCCAACTTTTGAGGACGTTACTTGTGGTCACAAAGAATGGAGAGTGATTTAAGATGGTCGAATTTCTTTGATTCCACCAATTTTGTCATCTTTCCGCCCATTCCACGCATATCAAAAAATACATGGAATTCTGTCCTGCTCTATAATCGGGTCTTTAAAGGCCTTACTTGTAATCACGGGAAAGATAAATTAATGAAAGTTTTTAGGGAAATAGTGATGTTTATTGCCAACAAATTTATCAAGTGGTGCTGGTATTGGTGTGTGGATTTGAAGTCAGATTTGTAACTGCAGGTTTCGCGTGTAATTCCACTGAGCTGCATCTTGGTCAAGTGTCTTCTATTGTGGCCCGGGGCCAACCAAATCCATGGCAAGTAGAAATGGCTTGTTTAGGTCGGTGTAACTTTGCGGTTCAGCTTCGCACATTGTCAAGTAGCGTTAATCCACAAACCTTCGAAGAATTTGCATAAATCGGCCGCTTGCATTCGCGATCGTAATTTTTCGGTCATTACACAACATTCATAATTATAGTTTTAATGGACACGATATTTCATATATATATATATATATATATACATCGTGAGAACTGTCTTTTGCAGTTAAGCATCTCATGTGTTTCGAGAACAGAAATCCGTAAATTTATAAATTTGCCTCATGAAATAGACATAATCAGTCGAAAAAAAAACACACAACGTTCAATACAGAATACAGAAATTGATTTGATACTAAACGCTAATGTACCTGACGATGAGGTAGATTACCTGTATATTATGAAGAAATGGCACTTATAAATTTCTAGATTTTATGTTTGCAAAACATGTACTGAACTTTGTCGATTTTTATTCTTCATTTATTTATTTATTGAATAGCATTCAGTACAAGTTGCTATTGAGTCTGTTGAACTTGGAACTGTCTAGCGTTTGTCACCTTATCAAAATTACACCAGTGATTATGATAATGGGTGAAGTGTATCTTGCCGGGTCGTAGTGCTAGTGCATGCATATACAGCTGCGTGCGCACATACACGCGAATACTGTCCAAATCTCCGACCAATCACGTACAGCTAGCTGGCATTCAATTGACGTATCAAGTTTCGGGCATTTTGATTGGGTTTGGGATAGAAAATTCACAAAAATGTCACTTCTATTGATTTTTTAATGGCTTTGCGGGGTAACTGGGGAAATGTAAAGATGTGCACGACCACCTTTGGACGGTTTTGAATGACCATAGAAAGTGCGACCCCTCTAACTGAAAAATTGCGGATTTGTATAAAGGACATGCACACAGACACACAGACAGACATTTTGCCGTTTGTAAACAGAGAGATGTTGATTAATTAACTTTGTTGATTAATTTTTCCTTCAATCCTTCTATACAAGGCATATGTACTCTAGATTCTAACAAATAGTTGACCGCGATCTACATGATCCGCTGAAACGTGTGTGTGTGTGTGTGTGTGTGTGTACGCGCATATATGTATGCATGTATAAAGTACGTACATATTAAAAGAAGCAGGTGCAGTGCAAAGGATTCAAATAATGCCGCACTTTATTTGCTCATGAAAGTTTAATGCATACTTGCATTATGTGAGAGTGAACACTGTCGAGGAAAAACATGGAGCCCCGAATTTTTTATCAGTCAAGGGGAACAACTCTGCTACACCTGACTTAGATTTAGCGAAAAAATTTTAAAATTTTGTTAAGATTAAAATACGATATAATGTATAATATGCTTGAAGACAAAACAATAGTAAATAGATAATTAAATAGATTGCAATATTTCAAAAGCAATTTAAATAGATTGCTAAATATTGAAATTGTTTATGTGAGTGCTGGGTGTGTTTAAGTGTGTGTTGAGCGTGTGTATACGTTTGCGAGTGTGTCTATGAATGTATGTAAGTATATGTGTGAACATCATATGCATTAAAGAAATGTATATATTGAATTTTTTCTTACCCTCAACAGAGTTTCCAATAGAATGTAAATGAGTAATATCCGGATACCTTCGATTCACATTGATAAGATATTTCCGCAACTCCGCATTTGTATGGTGTTTAAAATCCAATCTAGCTGCCGTCTGTTCAAATTGTACTAAAACTATTATTACTAAAGATAATAGAGACCCCACCATGGAAGGCAGTATATTTCGGAAGCAGTAATAAATCACTCCGTTTCGCATTCTGGACTCAGATCTGAGATTAAAAAAAGAAAAGAAAAGAATGTATTAGAGAGAGGAAAGTAATTCAAACATACTGATAACAAAAAAGATAAATTCGTATTATTCAGATTAAATTTTGTAGAAGTAGCACGAGGTAAACATTTGCTGTTTAGATTTTCATATATGTTTATGTCATAAAAATATAGCTAAAGCAGGTTGAGGATCTTCTTTCTACCAACATTTTCATATTTCTCTCATTCGACTCTTATGAAGAGATGCACATGATTATATCCTATTCGATAACCAAAGTTTGTGAGTGGATCCGATGGAGGGAAATTCGTTGTGTGTGTGTATACATATTTATATATATATATATATATATATATATATATATATATATAACATGTGTATACATACACACACAACGAACTTCCATTCCATACAGTTGACATGATAGATCCTTAGCCACTACTCACATTTTTTCTCTCCTTGTTTTTTTCTGTGTCCTTTTCTGTAGAAGAGCGTAGGCTCGAAACGTAAAAAACTGTTTCTATTCCTGAGCGTTATACTAATACATCTGTTTGTTTTGTACACCACCTGTCTTCGTCTTTTGTTTTTTTCGTAAATTATCCCTATATATATATATCCTGGCACTCCGTCGGTTACGAAACACTCTGCTCGTGAAATTAACGTACAAGTAACGGAATACACCACAAACGTGTAGCCTTAATGTAGTTCTAAGGGAGATTGAGCGTGACACAGAATGTGACAAGGCTGGCCCTTTGAAATGCAGGTACTACTCAATTTTGCCAGCTCAGTGAACTGGAGCAACGTGAAATAAAATATTTTGCTTAAGGATAAAAGTGCACAGCCGGGAATCGAACTCAGGACCTTACGGTCGTGAGCCGAATACATTAACCATTAACTCACAAGTATGTATGTATGTATTATGTATGTATACACAAGGGAGCCTTAGCCTTAGGGCCGTGGGAAAATTAATGCGTAATTATTTATTGACAGAAACCCACAGCACACATAGCTTGGAACCGTCGCCTAGACTAGTGAAAATACCGGGCAACTATCCGGTGTACCTCAGCGCTAAGGTGACAGAGTATATAACGGGAAGCTTTATGAAAATAGACAAAAGACGAAGGCAGGTGGAAAACAAACAAACCATTGTATTAGTATGGCGCTCAGGAAATATAAATAAAACAAGTCTTTAACGTTTCGAGCCTACGCTCTTCAACAGAAAGATACACAGAGAGAAAAAAAACACAGAAAGAAGGATTGAAAAAAAATGCGTGCAGTAACTAACGAATCAACATGGCGATCTGATTTCGGCCAGAGGTCAAAGATCAAACATGAGACGCGAGAGCGAAATAAGGGGAGATAATAGGGTTGATAATAGGGTTGAATGACCAGCTATTAGTGCGTAGGAGAGGTCTGGACGTGTGAGTATATAAATGTACACGAACAGATAGGTACAGTTATGAGTTTGTGGTTAAGAAACTCGGTTCGTGACCATGTAATTTCATGTTCAAGTCCACTGTGTGACACATTGGGCATAAGTCTTCTTCTATGGCCCTAGGCTGACCAATACCTTGTGAATGAGTATGATAGACGGAAACTGTGTGAAAGCCCTTCATATCTCTTTACAATTACCTGTGCTTGTATTTGTGCGCGTTTATGTGTTTGTGTTTGTCTCTCCACCGCTTGCTCTATAGAGCAACAAAAATCTAATAATTATGCATTGAATTCCAATGCTAACGTCACGTAATCTTTGAAACTATTCTCTCATCCTATATCAAACCTTCTTAATTCCCTGCAGATATCTTTCTGCGAGCAAAGCAACGTTTCTCTTAGCTAAAATGTTATTAATGTGTCATCAAGGGATATCGAGTAAAGAACGAGGAACAAAATTAGTAATGTGCATTAGACATCGGGTTTTGTCTGCGTGTGTCTGTGTATGCGTGTCTGGTGTAGGAGACAAGCGGAGTTTTCCGATTTGCGTTTTCAGTCAGTCTAAGTATAAATCAAATTATATATCAAACAGAAAAAAATATTCAATTAACAGCTGAAATTTTAATTAAAACTTCAACACACTGTTGGGATTACTGTTCGATAAAAATGTGAATAAAACTTATAATCGGATATAAAGCCTACTGTGAGCCATTTTCACGTAATGTATGTGACAATTCGAGACACAAATTATGAAATACCTAAACTGTATATCTTGAGCATTTAGAAGAATTATATTGATTTATTTTCCTCAGGAATATTTGGTGACCCTGGCAAGTATTAACCCAGGAATGTTTTACCTGGAATGTATTCTCTCTTTACTCTTTTACTTGCTTCAGTCATTTGACTGCGGCCATGCTGGAACACCGCCTTTAGTCTAGCAAATCGAACCCGGGACTTATTCTTTGTGAGCCCAGTACTTATTCTATCGGTCTCTTTTGCCGAACCGCTAGGTGACGGGGACGTAAACACGCCACCATAGGTTGTCAAGCAATGCTAGGGGGACAAACACAGACACACAAACATATACACACACATTTATATATATATACATATATACGACTAGCTTCTTTCAGTTTCCGTCTACCAAATCCACTCACAAGGCATTGGTCGGCCCGGGGCTATAGCAGAAGACACTTGCTCAAGATGCCACGCAGTGGGACTGAACCCGGAACCATGTGGTTGGTTAGCAAGCTACTTACCACATAGCCACTCCTGCGCCTGTTGAATAAACATTAGAATGTGATCTCTATCATGCACTGAATGGTTTCGCAGCTGAGTGCTGTGATACGGGAACAGGTATTAATAAGGCGGCGAGCTGGCAGAAACGTTAGTATGCCGGGCGAAATGCTTAGCGGTATTTCGTCTGCCGTTACGTTCTGAGTTCAAATTCCGTCGAGGTCGACTTTGCCTTTTATCCTTTAGGGGTCGATAAATTAAGTACCAGTTACGCACTGGGGTCGATATAATCGACTTAATCCCTTTGTCTGTCCTTGTTTGTCCCCTCTGTGTTTAACTCCTTGTGGGTAGTAAAGAAATAGGTATTAATATTGTGAAGACTGAGTACAATTGGTTCTCTGAAAAAACTCTTCCCAGTGCACTGTGCATGTTAGTAGAGTATCGTGAAGGGGAGATGACTAAGGATCTCTGAGTCATATTCATGAGTGAGAGGAAACATGAAGCTAAATTGCTTGCTAGAATCGAAGATGATGGCATAGAAATGCACAAATCCAGAATTTGATCCTCTGAGATGTTTGTAAAACAAAAGCCAAATACATTATCTTCAGTTCGTTTTACGTGCCTTCCCTCTGCTTTGATCATGAATTTGGGGTAATTACTGAAAGAGCACGATCGCGAAAGCAATCATCCGAAATGAGATTTCTCCAAAGAGTTTGTGAAGTAGCAATTCTCAACAGTGTGTATAGTAAACACGGAGTCACTCCAGGTCGAACTGTTGCATCTCTGCATTGAGATGTCAAAGCTTCGCTGGCAGAAACGTTAGCACGCCGGGTGAAATGCTTAGCAGTATTTCGTCTGCCGCTACGTTCTGAGTTCAAATTCCGCGAGGTCGACTTTGCTTTTCATCTTTTCGGGGTCGATAAATTAAGTACCGGTTACGCACTGGGGTCGATATAATCGACTTAATCCGTTTGTCTGTCCTTGTTTGTTCCCTCTCTGTTTAGCCCCTTGTGGGTAGTAAAGCAATAGGTACTAAGAACATTCGGTACTAGAATGTTGCAGGAAAGAATCGCAAAACAGTTTCTTCAAACCGAGCCAACAAGCAGGAAACCTTGGAGTAGACAAAGAACGACATGGTTGAATAATATCCATAGTTCCGTCGGTCATGCTCAGGAACCCAGCCTGAAAGTGTCATGAGAGTTGCTTTTGTTAGGCTCTGTGTAGAGGGTGCTCGAACAATCTTTACTCACTTCCCTCCATTTGTATGTATGTATATATGTATGTATGTATGTATGCATATATGTATGTATATATGTATGTATGTATGCATGTATGTATGTATGTATGTATGCATGTATGTATGTATGTATGCATATATGTATGTATATATGTATGTATGTATGCATGTATGTATGTATGTATGTATGTATGTATGTATGTATGTATGTATGCATGTATGTATGTATGTATGTATGCATGCATGCATGCATGTATGTATGTATGTATGTATGTGGAGAAGATAGCGGAATGGATGTTAAATTCTTTTGAAAGGATCCAGAAAGTGTCAAGTATATCACCTCAACAAAATAACATTTTCATTTGAAAATGTTAGCTGAATTTATCAGGAGCAATTTAAAAAATCTTATGGTGTTTAATTATGTTAACCTTGAAATTACATAATCTATTTATCTAAGCCATCCCTCAGGACGCCCCAAGACTGTTTCCACACGTTTTCCCCACTCATCTCGATCTTCCATAATGGACTTCAGCTCCTGTTCCCATTCCATACCAGTATCATCCAGCAGGTTGTCGATATAGGTCATCATCTTCCCTCTTCTCTTGGTTCTTCCTACCGTTGGTGGACAGAACACTAGCTTGTTAGCAATTTCATTGGTGTGTCTGACGCAGTGTCCAGCTCGCCTTTCTCTTCTACGCTGTATCTTCAATGTTACTTTTGGTAGTCCCTAATATATGTCGGCGTTTGTTGTATGACTCTTCCAGGAGACATTGAGTGCCATTCTAAACATCCCCCGTATAACAATCGTCCAACTGTTTCTTTAATGCTTTAGTGAGTGTCCATGTTTCAGCCCCGTATAGCAGAACAGACTCCACTGTTGTCAGAAACATCACTTGCAATTTCTTTGATAGCTTTGAATTACATACCTTTCTCAATTTATGGCATGCGCTCCAGGGAAGAATATTCCTTGCTATAATGTCTTTTTCAGTACTTTGTGTCCATGCTCCAAAGTATTAAAGAAATGCTCCAAGTTCGCTGGACCATAATTTTCATTTACCTAGTGTGTCTTGCGTGGCATAATACATGTGACATATGTGACAAGAATTATCTTAATGACAACATTACATCTGGAATGAAGTTGCCACACGCTGAAAGAGAATTAGCAATGGCTGACTGAAAATGGGATCAAAAAGCTTCCTTGGCCGAGCCAATCTCCTGACGTGAAACCAATTGAAAATCTTTGGAACATACTAGATAGAGCTATAAGAAAAACTCGACAGAAACCTAAATCTAAAGATGAATTGTTTTGATTGTTGCGTGAAAAGTGAGCAGAAATTCCACAAGTGACAATCACGAAGCTCATCAGTTCAATGCCAAAAAGCGTTCCTGATTTAAAAACTGCAAAGAGAATGTCAAGTAAATACTGAAGTATGTAGTCCTACCTATCGATTACATTTCAATTGTTCACTTCGCGTATTAAATGAAAGAATTTGAAAATTTACTTCCTGCATATATATAAACACATATATATGCATATATTTATATATAATATATATATACAAGGCTGATTGGTAGTTGATCAACAAAAAGATACTCCAGCAAATCTGACTTAAAATTCTGTCCATGCAAGACACTGACTTGAAATTTAATGAATTCATGTCTATAATGCGAGCTATACGTTTGTCCTAGAAAATAACTCCTTCCATACGCACACACACAAGAACATTATTCCCTGAGAGAGAAGGATCCTAATGAGACGGAGGATAATGATCTCAAATCGCTTAAATGAGAAGCCTAATGAGAGCCAAAAGCGCTACCTCAAATTGATACTCTTAGATAATGAAAATAAATAAAGACTCTCCCAAGAAAAAAAAACGGTAAACAGGGAAGCCAGGGCGGTGGAAAATATAAAAAGCTACCCCAAAGCCTTCTACAAGTTCGCAAAAGAGTCTGCCTCAGTACGATACAGAGTAAGGCCACTTTTTGATGAAATGGGCTCACTGACTGCAGACCCCAAGAGGATAATGAAAGCACTCAAAAACAATTGCAAAGTGTTTTCACCTCCTCATTAGAAAGCATGAAAATAAGAAGTCCTGATGAGTTCTTCAACCCTCTAACCTACAATAGAAAAAGGCGACCACCAATTACTTTGACATTACAGAAGAGGATTATTTTGGCCATTGACGAGATAAACACCAAACTATGCAACAGGCCCCGATGGACTCCCGGCAATTCTGTTAAAAACACTTACAAAACCACTGCAAATGTTTTTTCCAGAGTTCCCTTGAATGCGGTACATTTCCTCAAACGTTAAAATAAGGAATAATCTTCCCCGTTCACAAAGAAGGAAGCAGAGCAGATGCTATAAACTATAGACCTATCTCTCTGACCTCATATATTAGCAAGATCATGGAACGCATTGTCAGAAAAAGACTGACCCCGTTCCTAGAGGAAAATGGCTTGCTTACAAACATGCAATAATCCTTCGAACAGACGCTTCGTAGCGAGGCCTGCTGGGTTCGGCTGCTCTGCATTGATAGGAGGAAAATACCCTGAAACTAGTCTGTAGATGCCTGACCAGCAAGGGGATGCGGCTGACCTCCCCTGTTCGAAAGTTATAATGGACACAGGTTTGTGTGTCACATAGGTAGCTAGAAGCAATGGCCTCTTGGAGCTAATCAACGGCAGCATTTGTCCTATATTTTGGGACTGCCATACTATCTTGGCGATAAATATTAATATATATATATATATATTATATATATATATACAAGGCTGATTGGTAGTTGATCAACAAAAAGATACTCCAGCAAATCTGACTTAAAATTCTGTCCATGCAAGACACTGACTTGAAATTTAATGAATTCATGTCTATAATGCGAGCTATACGTTGTCCTAGAAATAACTCCTTCCATACGCACACACACAAGAACATTATTCCCTGAGAGAGAAGGATCCTAATGAGACGGAGGATAATGATCTCAAATCGCTTAAATGAGAAGCCTAATGAGAGCCAAAAGCGCTACCTCAAATGATACTCTTAGATAATGAAAATAAATAAAGACTCTCCAAAAAAAAAAAACGGTAAACAGGGAAGCCAGGGCGGTGGAAAATATAAAAAGCTACCCCAAAGCCTTCTACAAGTTCGCAAAAGAGTCTGCCTCAGTACGATACAGAGTAAGGCCACTTTTTGATGAAATGGGCTCACTGACTGCAGACCCCAAGAGGATAATGAAAGCACTCAATAAACAATTGCAAAGTGTTTTCACCTCCTCATTAGAAAGCATGAAAATAAGAAGTCCTGATGAGTTCTTCAACACCTCTAACCTACAATAGAAAAAGGCGACCACCAATTACTTTGACATTACAGAAGAGGATTATTTTGGCCATTGACGAGATAAACACCAAACTATGCAACAGGCCCCGATGGACTCCCGGCAATTCTGTTAAAAACACTTACAAAACCACTGCAAATGTTTTTTCCAGAGTTCCCTTGAATGCGGTACATTTCCTCAAACGTTAAAATAAGGAATAATCTTCCCCGTTCACAAAGAAGGAA
>NW_021824987.1:0-2500 GCF_006345805.1 Octopus sinensis | reverse complement strand
TCTCGTGTTCATACCCATGTTTGTCTTCGCATTTCATGTTTTTGTATTCGTATTTCATGTTTACGTTTGACATCCTGTACCTATATATGTATATATATATGCATAGATATGTGTGTATGTACATATATGTATGCATATATGCATATATATATGTGCATCCATATATAAACGTATTCATACATGCATAAATATATAAATATATATATATAATATATATATATATATATATATATATATATATATATATATATATATATATATATTATATAT
This sequence comes from Octopus sinensis, assembly GCF_006345805.1. Lineage (NCBI taxonomy): Eukaryota > Metazoa > Mollusca > Cephalopoda > Octopoda > Octopodidae > Octopus > Octopus sinensis. The sequence continues at coordinate 2,230 of NW_021824987.1, read as the reverse complement.
ATATATATTCATACGTACACCTGAATATACATATACATAACATATACATACGTATACGTGCGGCTATATTTCACCGTGCCCAGACATTACTTCCATGAAAGACTGGTAACAAGGAAAATCTTTTACATGAGGGTGATACTCGATTACAAGTATCGCCAAAAGTCAGAGCAAAGAGACAGTAAAACAAGCACACACACACATACAATAACATATGCATATTTGTATGCACATAAACGTGTGTGTATGTATGTAAGTATGTATGTACGTGTGAGAGAGGGATAGCAAGTGTGTGTTTATGTGGATATCTGTAGAGTTCGAGTTAAAAATGTATACATATATGAGTGAAAGAAAAACATGCAGAAATATTTCAGTACATATTTTGTGTCTGGGAAGAATCATTCTCTTTTAGTGCCTTATTATTTAACACACACACTGGTAGAGTTTCCACTCATTTACTTTTCTTTAGTTGTTGACTCTGTCCATTATCCGAGCTGCGTTCTTTTTGTTTGTTTGTGCGCATGTGTGTGGGTCAGTGTGTCTACGCATGTGTGTGGGTCAGTGTGTCTACGCATGTGTGTGGGTCAGTGTTTGTGCGCATACACATGTATATATGTATTTATGCATGTATGTTCAGAAAGGTAGGGTTCGATTATACAGGGGGTGCTAGAAAGAAGTTAGATAACATTATATGTAATGAAACCAGTGGTTTCATTCATTTGCATTTTTGTAGAAGTGTGCCATAAATATGCCATAATATGCTGTTACTGGAGTTTATCCCGGAAGTCCTATTTCTATTACATGCTGTAAAATAACCAATAAAACCTTAAACATCAACTTCTAAACAAGACCTATGATGACACGAAATGAATTCCCACAAGGGGCTAAACACAGAGAGGACAAACAAGCACAAACAAACGGATTAAGTCGATTATATCGACTCCAGTGCGTAACTGGTACTTAATTTATCGACACCGAAAGGATGAAAGGCAAAGTCGACCTCGGCGGAATATGAACTCAGAACGTAGCGGCAGGCGAAATACCTCTAAGCATTTCGCCCGGTTTGCTAACGTTTCTGCCAGCTCGCCGCCTTAATAAAATTAACTTTCATTTCAGTGCAATGTTGAAATCAGCTTCAATGTTTTATAACCTGAACCTGCCATCGACCCAACTGGTCACAGCTTGCTTAGTGTATGTATATATATATAAGCTTACTATTGTTCTAGACTGTTTGATGTCAACCTGGTTGGAGTCCTTAAGGCTACCAACTCGTAGCAAGATTTATAACAGCAGCACATCGATTCTTCGTCTTTTTTCTCTCCGTCCATGAGTTTTAGATTCTCATTTTCTGTGTCTTTTGCTTCTTTTGGTTGACTTTATACGTTCTTTCATATAGAGACTGTTTAAATTTGATTAATATACGCAATCTGTATACTTTGAATGTATGCGTATGAATTCTTATAAATGTAGTGGTTCGTTTCGGATATAAGTTTATACATACGAGGTGTGATCAATAAGTCACGATGCAGCGTAAAGCTGCTTGACACAGATTGACCTTGGCCGATGCTGTGTATGCACACTAAGTTTTAATGTTCTAGCTCACTTTCGCTGTTTACAGCAGTGCTTGAAAGGAACGTCTGTAGCGTGTGATCGTAACATTGACCATGACAAGAAGAGTTGTCAATGTGGTCCCTGCTCAGGGGCCGACGCAAAGTTGCAGAAAGTGTATGGAGAGGAGTGTGTGATCCGTATGCAACTGTACGAGTAGTTCAGACGTTTCAGTTACACGCATTTCAATTGCACAAGATCTCATTGATCATTTCGAGAACGATGAAAACTTCTTGAACACTTTGAGTAGGCCTTCCAAGCACTACTGTAAACAGCGGAAGTGAGCTAAAACGTTATAGTTTAATGCAATTGTAGAGCAAAGTTCATTGTCGATCTGTGTCAAGCGGCTTTACTCTGCGAGCTTTAGCTTCGTTTCCATGTCAACTGTCCAGATACTTATTAATCAGGCCATGTAAAAGTATACAGTCATATATATATATATATATATATATATATATATATATATATATATATACAACAAACATATATACACATACACACACAAAAAAATATATATAAATCCGCATATTCCTGGAGTACTTCCATCCTTCAAACTCTACACAGCTTTTCTAATATATATGTATTTTATACTTTTCACGGTAATCTTTTCTAGGGATGAAAATGG
>NW_021824986.1:0-17007 GCF_006345805.1 Octopus sinensis | reverse complement strand
CTTCTGTCCTTGAGCCTAAGGGTCTCGACCGTGGTGACGGGAAAAGGCCGGACGGCTCTACGTTGTTCTCGTTTTATTCTGGGAGACCTTTGGTCTGGGATTCCACTTGCGTGGATACCTTCTCAAAGTCTTTCATCAACGAATCGGCCTCTCTTGCTGGGTCTCGTGCTAATAAGGCTGAGCTTTCGAAGTGCCGGAAATATCAGTCTTTGTTGGATGACTTTTGGTTTTGGCCAATCGTTGTCGAGACTTCCGGCGTCTTTGGCTCCGGGACCCTCACTTCCCTAAAGAAATTGGGACATCTTTGTTCTTCGCGGTCCAAGGACCCTAGGGAATTTACTTTCCTCATTCAGAGGATCCTGCTGGCTGTCATGCGTGGCAACAGCTGTTCCCTCCGTCTCGCTGGGAGAATTTATTAGTTTGTTGACTTTACTTAGTAGTTTAATTTTTTAAAAAAAAAAAAAAAAAAATTTTTAAATTGAAGTTGTGTAATTTTTCTTTCTACGAATCCGACTGATGTTCCGGAATATGCAAACATAGTTATGGAATTGAGATCGAAATTTTCATCACGTTTTATAGATTTAAGAGTAAAATGCTTATATATAATGTCACCGGTTTTTGCTGGGACCCGGCATCTGCTGGGACCGCAAGCGTATTTTCAAATAAAAAATATTGAAAATAGTTTATTAACAGTCATAAACACATATTTATTAATTATTTTTAAAAAAGAATATTACTTTTATAAAATTAAATTGCCACGTGAAAAATGGGTCTACTGGTTTTGACTAGAGATACCTTGTCAAAAATCAAAAAATACAAAGAATTCCAGAATTTGGATGAAGTTTTGGATAAGAAGGAGAGATATAAAGTCAAACAACATGCAGAAACCTTTTATTTTGCTGATGGAAAAGCTTATATACGAAGAAATGGCCTAAAACTACGATTTTTTTGTATTGAAGATGCAGAACTAAAATTACTAATGATTGAAGTATTGGTTGTATTTTCTAAAAATAGTCCGAGCATAATTCTAATCATTTTGAAAGAGATCGAATGATTAGTTGTCGCGCGCAATGGATGAAACGCGTGCCTAAAGTGAAACGCTGTGAACCTTGAGAAAACCACAAAAAACCTCGAAAATAAAATTAACAATCCTTTGATGAAAACAGGAATAAAACCGAGAAACCAATTTTATTATTATCGTTTGAAAGATTAACAATTTATTTAAATAATGGTTAGCCATTTTAAAATTACCAAAAAATTAAAAATATTTTAACCTGAAAATTTACCTGTCTAAATTTTTTAACTTGTGATTTAAATACTATTTTTTCATTTCCATCTTGATCTTTTATTTTAACTCTATTATTTGAAATTAAATCTCAACAGTAAAGATTTGTTGATGATAAAAAGATTCTAATTTTCGCTTCTTCGTCCTTTGATTTGTATCAAAATCTTTTTTCAGCAAAACATTATTTCCAATTGCAATTTCTTTCAATGTTTTTGAAAAATTTCGTTCCATTCTTTCAAGATATTTGTCATTTATGATAGTTGATTTTCATGTTCTTCAATTAATTCATCATCATATAATAAGAAATGTTATATCCTCTATTCGGAAAAAAGCCATAAATGGTGACATATTTATAGAAGAATGAATTGAAATATTGTACTGATATACAATTTTTTCTAACACATCCACCCATTTTTTCTGTTTGTCTGTGAGTTCTTTTTGAATCCATCTGCAAATGGTTTGATTGCAACGCTCCACTTGTCCCTGTGATTCTGGATGTCTTGGACGTCCCCTTTTATGAATTATTTTAAATTCTTCACATAATGACGTTATTTCTGAATTAACAAATTCTGTTCCGTTGTCAGACTGCAGAATTTTTGGTGGACCATAGGAAAGAAATATAGTTTTCAATGATTCCGAAACTGTAACTGCTTCTTTATATTTCTATTTTTTAGCAAAGCAAAATTTGAATAAATATCTATGACATTCATAAGATATTTATAGGAATCATTTATATCTGCATAAAACGAAAGATCGACTAAATCAACTGATAGCTAAAAAATAAGCTATTGAATGAACCGTTCTCGAGGTTCTTTGGCTACTATGTTGACTAGTGGATATTTTGTCTTTAAGGGCTGACTTCGCTGACATTTGTGGCATGATGATATTACATCCCTAATTATGTTTCGATTGATTATGCAAAAATTATTTTGCAATACTCCCATTTATTAAATCCATAGTGATAAATTGAATGAATCCTTTCACAATGCAGTTTCATGGATTCGAAATCATTTGAGGCAATTACCAATATTTTGTTTCATCAGATTGTTTATAATATAGCACACCTATCATTAGATTTAATAGTACCTCCAGATTACGAAATTCTACTTTTTTTGAGAAAACGAAATCTTTTTAGTCTTGAAAAATCTTCTGGTATTGTATTATTTTTAAAAATCAAGAATATTCTTATACTCCTGATCATCCTTTACAATGTTGGCAAATCTCATTTCGATAATATTATCTCAAAGTGCGCAATCATCTTTAATATCTTTAATATTGACTTGATAATTGTCAAGAGCTTAATTGAAGGTTAAATTCAAGGTCACAGCGTTTCACTTTAGGCACGCGTTTCATTTATGGCGCGTGACATTAGTCATCTGAAGACAAGGATCTATGGTGTTAGTCGTTCTGAAATATTGCAAGCCGATATGCGGAAGTGAATGATTCAAATTCTGGAGAAGATGCTGATGCTGAAATTCAATTTGTTGAAAATGAAGTAACTGATGATAAAAATATTGCAAAAAATTTGTTATCAACATACGAGACTCTAACGAAAGCAGGAGAAAAAATGATATCCAGTATATGATCAAATTGATACGAAAAAATATAAAGTTATTGCCAGAGAAATATGAATTGATTTTGATTTGAATTGTCGTAAAAGGAACAAATATTGCGAGACTTTATAAAATTGATTAATGTTTTTGTTATAAAAAATAAGGCTTGTGCTAAAATAAGGGTTAAGGATAGGTTGGGGTTAGGGATAGGGATAAGGTTAGAGTTAGGGATAAGGTTGGGGTTAGGGATAATGATAAGGTTAGGGATAAGGTTAGGGATAAGGTTGGGATTAGGGTTAGGGATAAGGTTGGGATTAGGGTTAGGGATAAGGTTAGGGATAAAGTTGGGGTTAGGGATAGGGATAAGGTGAGGGATAGGGTTAGCGATAAGGTCGAAGTTAGGTTAGCTTTTGGGATAAAGTTGAGATTTTATCACGCGACAAAAATAAAAATGTATTTTTATCACGGAATAATACTTTTTGTGTTTTTTTATTTAATTTTTATTTAAAAAAAATATAAATAGTTTTCATTTTTTTCGACTGGTAATCCAGATATCAATTAAATATTTAAAGTTCAACGGCGTTAATAACGAATGTTGGAGTATGCTGGTTTTGTACAAGAAAGAAATTTCAGTAAATTGGAATCTATCAGCATTTTAGGGTTAAACTTTAACTATTTAATAATTTTAGATATAAATAAAGCGATTTAGTCGATTTTTAGGGCGGTCCAAGGAGATGCCGGGTCCCAGCAAAAACCGGTGACATATAATTTTGTAGGTTTTTCAAAATCTTTTCAACATTTTTTCAATTCCATTTGATGTTTAAATTGAGACAGTACCAGGTTTTTATTAAATGGAATTACTTGAAATTTAATGCGACACTATACTTAAATCAAATTAGATATTTTGAGCTTCTACGAAAATTTTGTATGTGTCAAAAATCGACAATGCAAAGAAAATGGCTTGTATATTTGGAATCACATTTTTATGTCATCAGTTATTCTCCAAATGAATAATGTAAAAATTGTCTAAGAACGAGGATGACCAATTCAAATCTTAAAAATATATTACATTTAGCAACTAGTCAGATAATGACTAAAATAAATTCACTTCTATGTAATCATTTCTAACTAATAAATCTGCAAACGTTGCCCTGGAAAGGTTCGTTTTAAGCAAAACAGATAATTTGTGCGTTACCGTTCACGATTGCAAACGAAATGAGATTCTCTGTCTCAGCCAAGAGGATTCTTATATATCGTTATTTTTGCGACCGATAAGGATTTTTTCTCGTTTGGCATACAAAAATAAAATTTTGGCGCGCGAAGACAAAAATCCTACCGACCCCTGATTTAGAAGAACATGTACATGACAACTCATTAAATAGATGCAGTTTGTTATCTGCTGGAATAAAAATAATATAGCGTTATACTTTTATGCCTGTTTTTAGATCTCTTAAGCTGCCCACTGAAAGTTTAATCACATCCAGATCAGCGCAGTTTGAAATTTCCCAATAATGCATTATAGATTTAGAATATATTAAATAGATAGACCACAGTGCTGGTTGAAAGTTTATAACAGATGGAAAGAGAGTCGAGTTCTTAAATCACATTTAACATTTTTCTGAAATTGACATTTTGTACGTATTATTCTAAATTGAAAAAAAAATTAAATATGCTAAAAAAAATCACATTTTATAGTAAAGTATACAATTCCTAAATTGAACACTTTAATTGATCAGTCTAATAAATTTTAAAAACGAGTATTAAAATAAATTTTATTAACATGCCTATTCGTAACTTTATTTGTTTTCTCAATAATCAATAATATTAAAAAAATTTTATTAACTATATATTTCCACAAAAATGTGTTCTCTTAATATTGGCAAACTGGGCTTTTTTCGATTTACAGGTTGTCCTTAGAATTTACAACATAAAATTTTCTGAATTTACAACATAAAATTTTCTCTTTGGATAATATTTTTATCGTTACGATTTTTGATTTCATTTCGCCGATTAAGTAGCAAAAACTAAATGAGACTTGTTTTATTTGGCTTCACTTTGTGGGTGTTCTCTGAGTTATGGAATTGTTTTTGAGAGATTTATTGTTGAAAGTAAGTTTTTATATTTTTGAAACAATCGAAAATAAAGCAACTACATTTCGTTAGTCTGGAATATACATGAATTGTCAATACAATGCAATTATTATTTATCTCGAAGTAGCAGTCAATCAACATTATAATCTACAGTTAGTATTTAAGAATAAAGTCAAATCAAAGCAAATCCAATTTATTTTGTCGGACACTGTACGTTTTTATGTAATCTTGATTTAGCCACGTTTGGTCTGGTTGCCTTTACCAGTTTTAGGAAAATATGTTTGACTGTCAATTTATATAGACTGTGTTTATTAATTCTATATATTTCTTTCTGCAGAACAGATTCACAGTTTAATTTCCAAAGCCAATAAATACTTTTATTTATATAAGTCAAGCATAGAAGTCAACACATAAATGCCCACAAAGCAAATAATAACTTCAGCAGTTGTACTATTTGTAATAAAAATAACATAGATATATTTGTTCATGATTCTGATTCGTAATTTCAGAAAGCCATCCCGAATGGATGTATAAAATAAACTGGAAATAAGTTATTCACTAAAGGATTCTTCCTTTGGTTTTTAATCAGTATCTTTTCCCCTGATGTGGTGAAAGTTAAGTTACTTAAACAAGCCAGAACCTCCCAAATTTAAAATCTAATAAAAAATGCATATTTTAGAATCCACACAAATTTAAATAAGACAAAAAATTAGGAACAGGATAAAAATAACGACAAAGAACTAAAGAATTTAAAGTTTATCGGGGACATTAATAGGCCTCTCTGAGAGAATAATTTGAATATGGCAAGGATGAGAATTGAAGGCTAAATTAAGTAATAATAAAGATACGATTAATTCTCCCATGTGCCCTATACACTCTTCGCCTATTCTTTGGTGCCTTATTGATTGCGATATGTTCAATGTACAGCCGATTCATATCGAGGGACTAATCTACTCTTATAAACATAAAAACATTCGAATTTGCATTTTGTTTGGCATTTTCCAACACATTTTGGATAAATTTGACACTCTTTTCAGGCCACCGTCCCTGAGATGTCCCCTTTCCTTTGCACTGTTTGCTTAGTCACATTTCCATTACTTGGGCCTTTCTTCCAACCCCGTACTTGTATCGATAGAAGGGGACAATTTCCTTATGTTCAATGACATTATTGAGGAAGGACTCTGCTCTTTTGAGGTCCATTCGTTTGAGAGATCTGGCTACTTCGTAGGTATTCTGGGATGAGGAAAAAAAGGTACTTTGAAATGAACTCGGCAGTAATTCGAACGAGCTTTGGCACCTAAAATTTAAATGTCTATAAAAATTACTTTTTAATGGATTTAAAGGCTTTACACAAAAATCAGCCATGAATTTGAAATCTAACTATTTAAACCAAACAACCAACCAGAACTACACGTTATTCTATTAATTGAATTATTATTAAAATTAACAAATCATATTAATATCAATTTATTAAACTAATATAATTTATTTTACTTTTTGAATTTAAGGAATATTTTGTGGTAAACCTGATTGAACAGATTGTTGAAAAGAAGAAATAAAGTCAAAAATCGAAATATAAGTTTTATTAGTTCATATAATTATTATAATATTATTTAATATAAATTAAATTATATTTTTAAATTTATTGTAGACCGGATCACATTATGTTATCCACTTCTGGTTGTGATTAGATATTTAATATTTAAATAATTATCATTTACTAATTCTTTTATAGAAGGAATATTATCATTATTAGAAGAAGATGACTACGAACTGAAGGTATCAATTCAACCTTAGTTAACACTTAATAATCCACAGAAAATCGCCCTACAAAAATTAGACTCACTTTCTAGCACATTCTGGTACGAAATGGCAGTATCTATCACAGAAATGTATCTTTAAATAAAGTTAATAAAAGTGAAAAACTAGCTGACCTACAAGACTTTCCATACCGACAATTGTCAGCTTTAATATGCTCAAAAGTAACCAATTTGCTTTGATCTTTAGATTCACTACCATCTCCAGTCCTTTGATGATGCCGTCTCCTATGCTTTCATGGCTGGGGACTTGTTTAATGTGGGGGAATGTTCTTTGTACTCCGAGACCATAGCAGGTAGGCCAGAACTGAATATCCCTTCCTTAGGAAAATGTATTGACATGTATTCTGCCCTCAAAAAAGATGGAAATGATGCCTCTACTGCACCAATAATGTCTAAATTAAAGTTGGTGGTTGATATTATGTTTGAACGGTGTCTTGTTGACTGTAAATTGCATCAGGTTGTTTATTTTTTAATATATTTGAAGGCTTTGGGCATTTCTGTGGAGTGTCGGGATCTGTCTATGCTGGAAATGGCTATTAAATACTACGATGACAGTGTAGTATTTATTTTTTAATTATTTTGTAATGTAGGAAATGCCATTTGATTATGTTTATCATATTTTATTAACTACATGTGATGATGCAGAGTTTTTTAAACGCTCGTTGAGAATATTCATTGAGATCCTTCTAGCATCTTCTAGAAAGAATTATTTTCTGGTGTTTAAAGTTTTGAATTTTTATTCAAATTAATTCAAGTGTGCAGTTAAATTGAACGATATTGAATTTCTTGCTAATCTGTTGGCTTCTTTGACTTCTGAACATGTTTGTGACTTTGTGAGTAAATTAATAGAATAATATTGCCTTGGCTTATCAGTTGGCCTTTGATCTCTACGATTGTGTAACCTACAAGACCTCTGCTGCTGTGGTTGACAAGTTGAAGAACACTGTTGATGGTATTGAGTTCAAATTAGTGCAAGAATTGGTAGAAAATAGCCCAATTGATAGAATATGTAAAATACTTGATGGTTCTCTCCCAGCCAAGTTTCAGTTGCAGTTTCTTGCACACAACAGTCGTGATGAATCACAAACACTACTTCAATTCGCACAGGTATATTATTTTGTATAGCATAGGTCCGTTCAATTGACTCGGTGTGTAACACTGCCATTATAATAGCAAATTCATTTATTAATTATGGCTCGACATGTGATTATATGTTCAGGTGGGGTTATTATGTACTGATTATTAGACATTTGAGTGATTGGGTGTCTCGATTTAGTAATTGGTCTCGTTTTATTGCTATTGGTTCTCTTGGGGTTATTCATAAGGTTTATTAGGAGGGTTGACATCATTTAGAGCAATGAAGGCAATGCAATGACTGTCCTTGACGCCTATTTGCCCAAGGATAGTGTCAGTACCTCTCAGTATGCGATTGGGGGAGGACTTTACTCACTGGGTTGGGTAGTTTATAACAATGATTGACAGGATTCATATATTGTGCACGGGGTGGTGATATTATGGATTATCTGTGTAAATATTCTAATGAAAATCAGTCAACTGTGAGAATGTGTTGATATAAATAGACTGTGCGACATGGAGCAGCATTGGCTATTGGTTTGGCTGGATTGGGTAGTGGGAATGAGGAAGTTGTGGAGTCACTGCTTGGACCAATCCACTCTGATTCAGTCGTGGGGGAAGCAGCTGCTATTTCAGTAGGAATGATACTAGTTGGGACTCAGAATGAGTATATAATAACCACACTGCTCTCTGTATTGTAATAGTCTCACTTTTTTAGATTGCAGCAGTAAATAAGCACGAAAAGACACTACGAGGGATTGCTGTTGGAGTGGCACTGATATTATATGGAAGAGGGAGTGAGGCAGATGAGCACATTAAAGTATTGGTTGCCCACCAAGACCCTATTCATCGATGGATGGGGATTTATGCACTGGCAATGGCCTATTGTGGCACTGGGGATGACACAGCAGTCCGCAAACTACTCAAAATGATTGTCACTGATGTGAGTGATGATGTGAGACGAGCAGCAGCAATATCCCTCGGATTTGTCCTTTATAGGTATATGTGTTGATTCAATGTAGAGTTCCTAAAGTCTGTTTGAGCATAGTTAAGTCATTGGTGGATAGTTATAATCCTCATGTTCGGTATGGATCAGCTATGGCCTTGGGAATTGCCTATGCTGGCACGGGCGACCAGGTTTGTCTACTAATATGTTTATTTTTAGTTTGTATGTAAAATATTGGAGTCGTTGTGGCATGATAAGGCCAGTTATGTAAGACAGGCTGCCTTCATTGCGGGGGGAATGGTATTAATTGAAGAAACTGGGGAAAGTTCTCCACATGTACTGTTTATATGTATAAATATAGAAAAAATATACAAAAATGGTTACTCAGATTATATCAGACAAGCATGAAGGAGTGGTTAATAAGTTTGGAGCAATAATTGGGCTAGGAATAGCCTATGCGGGTTATAATTGTGAATAAAGAGTCACAGGGAGTGGGAATGTCACAATTGCACTAGAAAATGAAAGTGGACTTGAGAATATGAAGGCTATTGTGGGGTTGTTGGTGTTCCAGCAGTTCTGGTACTGGTTTCCACTCTCTCTCACTCTGTCATTGGCCTTCTCCCCAACAGGAGTAGTCATACTCAACGAGGACTTGAAGGTTCATTAGAGAGGGATATATTGGTAGATGCCGGCAGTCAATATTCTGTCCAACATACCACCTTCCAAATTTGCCTACATTCCTCTCGTAGTGGAAAAGAAGACTCGAGGCAAGTCTAGTGCTTCCAGGTCAGTGGGTTCTCGTTTCCAACGTCGTAAGATTGAGAGACTCCAAGTAATGTGTTATTCTAACAAACAGGCGAAGGGGCTGTCAAAGGAGAATGTGGATCAAGTCCAGAAAGGTGGTTTCTCTTTAATGTAATGTCAGAGACCGAAGTGGGTACTACAGTTGAGGAGGAAACAAAGATGGACGAGTCTAGTGAGGGGTTTAGTCTTTTAAAGAACCCAGCACGAGTTTTACCACAGCAGGTGAGTTGGGGAGTGTATTGGCAGAGAGAGTATATATCTGCGAGTGATACTCGATATAACCTCGTGAAGAATGTGACTGCTGGAGGATATATATTTATTGCCAAGGACACTGATCCTGATGGAGATGAGTGTTATGTTGAGTTTATGCCGAGTATTTTGATTGGATTGATTGTGTAGTCCCCGCGACCAAGATTTCGACTACTGAGGAAGACGGTGAGCCACAGCCACCTGAGCCATTTGAACTGCCTGATAAATAGATTTGGCGATAAGTTTGTTCTGATTCTAATTCATTCCCTTCTAATTAATAAAATTTTCGAATATTAGTCGTTGTAGTAATTGTCACGACATAAGTTTACATAAGCAAGAAATTATGATCTATCTGAGACATTAAACTGTACCATTTATTTTGCAGAAGGAGAAATAAAATTTTATAAAAACTACATCATTATTTAGACTAGTAGACTTATTGCCGGATCAAATATATACAAAAGGTGGAATTTTATTGCATGTGTTTGTCGTGGAGAAGATGAAAAGAAGAGGATATTTATTAAAAATGTTCATCTCTAAAATAGACAGGTTGGTCTTATAGACTTTTTTCTCTTTAAAGAAATCTAGTCTATAGATCTGGCAGAGATGAAGTTATTGCTGCTGCTTCAGGTGGTCCTGGGAAGTGACTCCCACTTTTATGATGATAATTTCGTTTCTTATTTTGTCATACACAAATATATCAGGCTTGTTACACTGAATTCTCGTAATTCAACATTTTGTGTTGATAGGATTGATAGACTGAGTACCCTTTCAATTTTGTTACTTTGCTGATTCCATAATTCCTACATAGGTGCAAATAAATACATCTCAAGACTTCGTTATGCCTTCTGACTTGAGGATTTTACTGCCCTGGGTTGAAAAATGACAAACAGTTTTTCTGCTTCACATACAATGGTTACATAGTGCTCTATTGGTTAAAAGTAAAAATACTTATCTTACAGTAGGCAATATAGTGCTTACTTCTGAGGAAACATTCCTTTTCCAAATCCACCCCTTTGAAGTTTTTACATCAACATTCTGATCGTTTAGACATTTGGCTGAATCAGAAATTGAAATTCGTGATTTCTTCAACATGCTTTTTAAAAAACATGAATTTCAAATAGATTGACAACATTATTATAGTGAAGAATAAAAATATTGAATTAATTTTTCCAAGCCAACGTCCTATGCTTACTAGGATCCCCAAAAATCTGTTCCTGAATAACTAATCCCTTCCTCAGCCGAACTTCCTTAACAAGCTTATCTCCCAGTCGATCATCTCCACACCCCTCTCCCACAACCTCCCAATGTGAGAATTTGAACTTCCAACTACACATCCTCTCGTCCTACTTCTTATATGATACTTTTGTGAAGCCAATATTTCTTCATAATTCTGGAACATGGGGACCCTCAAAAAAACAATAAATGCATTTCACAATAAAATTTCATATCTTCTAAACCTAAGCCGCCGAAAATAAGGCGTATTTGTGGTCCCCAGTCCTCACAAAATTCCATATTTTTGTTTTTAATAAAAATCGAGTTTTGAACTGTTAAATAATAAAAAAGATTATTTTTAAACTATATAATACTTTAAAGTTTAATGAAGCTGCTAATAAACTATTAAATAAAATTCATTCTAATTAAATGCTGACACGAAAGCATTGTTTATACAAAACATGTATTTTACTCCTGTTGTTGTTTTTCTTCATTTTGTTTTCAAAATTCGAATGCGACGTGAATGTAAAAACATTTAGAAATCCCACAAATAATGAATCTTTCAAAGAAAACACTCATTTTTACTTTATCGATAAACAAAAATTATTCTATTGTAAAATCCCTAAAGTTGGGTCAACAACAATGTATAAATGGTTCGTAATAACTTACTGTGCTGAGAACAACATCACAAATTGTTATAAATTCAGAAAAAGTGAAATTCACGATCTCCCATTTATAAATGCGAATTATCAAATAAAACCTAAAATACATTCAATAAACGAGATGGAAGGCGTTCAAAAAATTTTAATAGTGAGACATCCAGTCGAACGTATAGTTTCCGCATACTTAGACAAATTCATCCGATTCAAAAAGATTACTTTGAAGTCACCTTACTTTGTTCAGGATGTTCGAAAAGCCATAACTGGTAATCCTGAAAAATTTGTAACGTTCGAACAATTTGTCGGTTATTTAATAATTCAATCTCGAAAAAAAGCCAAATTGAACGAACACTGGACCTCAATGACTGATTTATGTTCCCCACAATATATCGACTACAAAATCATATTGCTTGACAAACTTGATGAATTTATCAATGATTTGATCAAGGTTTATGGAATTTCAGAAAATGGGAGATCATGGCTCCAGGAAATTTCCCATCAAACAAACGCAACTGATCTAGTTTTTAAATATTTTAAGAACTTGTCGACCCAAATGAAATACGATTTTTATGATGCATACAAAGACGATCACCTACATTTTGGATTTAGACGTTATGAATAATACTAATTATCATTTTTCAGATAATACTAATTATCATTTTATGAAATTATTCAAATGAATCAATGTAAAATTTATTCCTGTCTAATACTCAGTCCAAAAAATCTCGAAAAACCAAGACTTTTCTGAACAGTTAATTCTTTGCTAAGAGTTTGGGATTATTTCATGGTGATTTAGTTAGTCTTTTTGTAGTCCAATTAGTATTGGAAATATTAGTAGAGTTGCATTCAACTTTAGCGCTTTGAAACGGAATTCGTTTTAGATAAATCAATTATTATGAAAATTTTTTGATTTTTGTATTTCGTGACAACTGTACAGTATTCCAACCTAAAATTGAAGGCTTAATTCAATGAAATACGTTAAAACTCGTTCCAAACTTGTATCAGGGAGTTTAAGATTGGTTTTGTTAATTTGTTAGAAAAAGACCCCGGTGAGTTTAAGATTGGTCATTGTCATAGAATGCTTCAGACAACATTCAGTTCTTGTATGAAAAACATGTCTAACTAACCTATTTTAATTTAAATGGGGCCACTTTCTAGTTTAACAAAAAATTGAAATAAAGAAGCTCTACAGGTATATAACTGGAATAAATAGAACAAATTCACACTTTATTGTCACAAATTGACAAGGCCTATGTTTAAATATATTTGACTAACTCTACATGTTTGCAAATCATTTGACTGTCTTCTGACATTGAGAATTTTACTGCCCTAGGTTGACAAATGACAAACAGTTTTTCTGCTTCCCATACAATGGTTACATAGTGCTCTATAGTAAAAAATGATTATCATACAGTAGGAAATATAGTGCCTCACCTCTGGGAAAATATTTCTTGATCAAGAAACCTGGAAAGCCGACGAATCGAGCTAGTAGCTACCCTCCAATAAGCCTTATCCCAACCATCTCAAGGTTAATGGAAAAAATCATGGCAAAGCGCCTCGATTTCCTGACCGAAGAGAAGAACGTTCTGCTCACGCAGCAATGTGGTTTCAGTTCGGGGCGAAGCTGCAGTGACTGTTTCCTGATATTTTTGTTAAAAATATTTTCCCAAAAGCAAGGTTTTTCCCAAAAAGAGGGTTTCCACCTACTCTATTTTTTCCAATTCGAATTCGCAGTGTATTTTAACCCATATTTAGATTATGATATTCAGATGTTTTTGTTTTGTCAAAGATGCTGCTTAAAATTTTAGTATTAATTATTATATAGTACAAAAACATAGTTTCTTATTTGAAAGCGACACGATTGATGGAAGTTTAACTGAAATGAAAAAGACAAGATTTCTAAATAACAAAAAATGTTTTTTACTAAAAGGTTCTGAGTTAAAACCAATTATGGAACAAAAAATTGTAATTGCTAAAAATAAATTGGAAACTATGAAATCTATGTGTTAAAATTCACTTTTGAAAACGCATTATGAAGTAAACAAAATGAAAGAATAGTCTGATATAATTATTTTTTTAGTATAAAGAAATCAATTATCCAAAAAGTATGTGCTGAATCTAGAGACTGTGCTCAATGTCAGCCATTAAAAGCTCATATTTCTTTGATACAGATTAAAGCAAAAGCTCCAAGAGAAGGTTACCAGATAAATATGATAGATTTGAGTCCCTTGTCTGAATCGTGGTATCAAGTATATTTTTGACGTAATCGATATTTATTTCAAATTTTGCTTTGCCTGAGCTACTAATTCGAAGAAAGCATATCTAATTTCTTCTATTTGAAAAGCTTTATTTTATAATTTTGGACCTAAGTTTTATTTTATATTTTTTGAAAACAGTAAAGAATTTAAAAATAAGAATGAAAAGTAATTTAAACAACAGGTTTTAAATCTAGGCCAATTTTGACAAGTGTGTAACACAATAGAATGGGTAGCGCGGATGGCTCGCCACATCTAAGGTGTCCTAACCGAAAATTTTTTTTAGGTTTTATTATGTTAGTTGTATTGATTGATAAATTATTGATTGATTTGACAAGTGAAAAATGTAAAAATGTTTATTATTTTGAGATGTATTAAAATATTGATTGCTATTTTCTTTTTGAATGCAGCTTTATTCAAAAACATTTAATTGTGAGGGAATAACTGTGGGTAGACAGTAAAAAACAAGAGTCTATATTTTTAAATACATAAACAGTCAAACCCCTTTAAGCCAGGGAACAGACAGAGGGGAGACCGTTATATTGAAAAAGTCATTAAACTTACTTATAACGAAAAAGTGAAACAGTAAAATTAATAGAAATCTGTCAATAAAGATTGCCTCGTATTTAGCTTTGATTTAGCTATTGCTTCATTGTTCAGATAAATCAGCTTGTTGACGGAATCAAGTAATGCAGGGTCTTGAATGAAGCAAGGTGGAGGATCTAGTATTTTTTGAACATTTTTGCGTGTTAATTTCTCTATATGTCTTGTCTCTGTTTTCTTATTAGAATCTAAGTCAGCGGTTCTCAACCGTGGTCCCCAGAAAATTTTTAGTGGTCCCTAGGAATTTTCGAAAAATAAAAATATATTAAAGTTAAAACTAATTGTACAATTAAGTATAAATCAAAAACATTGAAATTAATCAAGCGGTTCTCAATCGTGGTCCCCAGAAAATTTTTAGTGGTCCCCAGGAATTTTCGAAAAATAACAATTCCAAACTGGATCGTTCAACCTTTCGTGACCTCATTTAAAAAATATCAGGAACTCAATTTTCAGCAGAGCTTGATTGAACTTCAATGTAATCAGTCTGCTCAGATTATTTTCAAATGTACTTCATTATTAGATTTTTGGTATTCTCATTAATAATTATTGTCACAGGTTTTTTTTTGGACCAGGTTTTATTTTGGACCGAGAAAAAAAATCAATAATAAAAATTTTATTCCACTAAAAATATATTAGTTAATGTTAATTATACTTTTGTATAGTTTTTTCTTGATTTCATTTAGTTTTTTAAAAAATGGAAGTATGCACAACCCAACCAATCAACAAATTTGATAATTACAGCGTTGCCGTTACGATATTATTTAAAAATTGGTCTTCCATTCTAAAAAAATTAAAAACTAAATATAATTCTATTAATTAAAAATTTTAAAAATATAACCCTAACACATATACATTCTATAATAGCCCTAACACCCAAAATCCTAATTCTAAAACACCCTAATTTTCAATTTAATTTAAAACCCCTATTTTTAATAGTTGTCCAAACGATAAAAAACTTAATTTAATTTTAATTATAAAAATCTTAATCTCAACTAACAAAATTTCAACCCTAACCCTAAACATTTTCTCCTTAACCCTAAACATTTTAACCTTAACCCTAAACAATTTTTTAACCCTAACCCTAAACATTTTAACCCTAACCCTAAAAATTTTAACCTTAACCCTAAACAAATTTTTAACCCTAACCTTAAACATTTTAACCTTAACCCTAAACAATTTTTTAACCCTAACCCTAAACATTTTAACCCTAACCCTAAACATTTTAACCTTAACCCTAAACAATTTTTTAACCCTAACCCTAAACATTTTAACCCTAACCCTAAAAATTTTAACCTTAACCCTAAACAAATTTTTAACCCTAACCCTAAACATTTTCTCCTTAACCCTAAACATTTTAACCCTAACCCTAAACATTTTCTCCTTAACGCTAAACATTTTCTCCTTAACCCTAAACATTTTCTCCTTAACGCTAAACATTTTCTCCTTAACCCTAAACATTTTAACCCTAACCCTAAAAATTTTAACCTTAACCCTAAACAAATTTTTAACCCTAACCCTAAACATTTTCTCCTTAACGCTAAACATTTTAACCTTAACCCTAAACAAAATTTTAACCCTAACACTAAAATCCTAATTTAAGTTAAAGTTATGTTCTCTTATTAGTAACAAAAAGGCACTCAACACATGATTTAATTACATCGAAGATTTCAGAACGTTTGACGCAGTAAATTTTATTTCTTAATAGGCTTAACATCAGATCACGCCCAAAATGATTTTCATTATGTAATAGCTTTAAATTCAATATATTAGCTTACTTTGATAGTTTTTAGCTTAAGTTCTCTCTCTTCCGAACAAAAAAACGAAGATTTTTGTTATTCTTTACAAAATATGCCTTTTCGTCAACAAAATTAAAAAAATTTGCGATTTTTTAAGGCGATACTTTTCTCTTTTGTCCATATTGGAATCAATTAATATACTATTCTTAATATCACTGATTATTTTCAATTCTTCTCTGGTTAAATCCACTAGAACCATTATGCACGCGTTAATTAATTAAATAAATATTAAGGTTTTTTATTAATTTTATATTTTTATCTTTTTTTTAGTGGAGAAATTTAAAACAAATATAATTTTATTATAATCTGAGCATGTCGGTCCAAAATAAAACCTGGTCCAAAATAAAACCGGTCACAATTATTTTTTATTGTTAGGTGTCAGATGGCGAAAGAATTCCCCATTTTGAGTAAAACTGCATTGGAATCAATACTTGCATTCCCCACTACTTATCACTGTGAAATGGCGATGTCGTGTCTGACTTTTCTAAAAACAAAATATAGAAATAGACTACGGGTACAAGATGATATGCGAGTAGCTTTGTCGAACATAGAGCCTGATATAAGTAAAATTATTTTGAGCAAACAAGATCAGAAATCTCACTAAATTACTATTAAATTTTCTGTTATTTTCATAATGTTCATGTTATTTTTATAATAA
>NW_021824985.1:5000-17012 GCF_006345805.1 Octopus sinensis | reverse complement strand
ATATATATATATATACATATATATATATATATATATATAATATATATATATATATATATATATATATATATATATATATTATATATATATATATATACGTATATATATATGATATATATATATTAATTAATATAAACAGCTGTATGCAATGCTTAAGCAAAAAAGGAAAACTATAACTGTCACTAAAATGACTAGAGTGGTAGAACACCTGCATTGCTAGAATAGAAGCTAAAATGCTCTAACGCAGTAGTTAAAGCACATAGTTGTATACATATGTGTGTGTATATATATACATACATATACACACACACACACACACAACACACACATATATATATATACATATATATATATATTATATATATATATATATATATATATATATATATATATATATGCATCATATATGTGTGTGTATAAATGAAAGAATTTATATGAAAATCGATAATTCTTGAGAATATTTGCTTTTAATCTGTCCCCACCGTCATTACATAAATACATATAATCTCATGTGTTCCAGAATCACATAGATACATTTTGTAGCTGAGTTTTAGTTATATCCTGTATTCCATAAGTTATAAAGTCTATTACATTCTCACCTTCAGATAATCTATTGAACAAGGTTTAGATAAATAAACCGTACTCGTTAACATTTTCCTATCATATAAAGTTCAAGTAATTACTGTTATTTTTTTTTTCAAATTTAATCAACAATTATAATAAATTTCTGATTGATAACGATAAAATAGGTGCATCAGATTTCTAAATATTCTTTACAGATTAATTCCATCATATATGGAACTAAATTTATATACATTTAAAATTTATAAATTAAAATTAGGAAAGGACTACATAATAGTCTTGTATTACTATACGTGTATAAATGTATGTATGCATGCGTGTATGTCTGTAAGTATATATACACATACATGTATATATATATATGTATATGTATACATACACACACATACCTATATATGTGTGTATATATAATATATATATATATATATATATATATATATTATATATATATATATATATATATATATATTATAATATATAATATTATATATATATACATATATCATATATACAATATACATATATATATATATATTATATATATATATATATATATATTGTTATATTTCGGAATGGTCATATTGCCAGTTTAGCCAATAAAAACACACGCACTATATATTTGGTGCATGTGCGAGCCTACAGAATTAAAGAGACACATACAGTATTTCATTCACCGCATGCAGTTCTCAGGTTACAGCCATAAAGAAAGGGTCAGAGTATACAAAGGAGCCATGAAGAAATTTGAATATATTATGTAATGATAGGAATGGGATTTGCCCACTCTATAGGAACAAGTCATGGAACACTATAGAAAGGACAAAAAAGAAAATAGGGAGGCCAACTCTTGGTATGATAGCCATAAATACCAGAGTGTCATGTTCGTTGACACCACCCCTGGAGGTGAACTAGCGTACCGCTTTAGAAGGACCCTAGATAAACTTAAACTAAGAATTAAGGTTGTTGAAAAGCCAGGCAACCCTATCAGATCTATAATTGGTAGAAGCTATCCTTTTAGTAGAACTCTCTGTACGGATAACTATTGCACTGTATGTAGATTTAGCCACAAACAAACTGTAAAGCCAGAAATGTGGTCTATAGTATAAGATGTATAGAGGGACGATGCAGTAACAAGACAGTAACATACGTAGGGGAAACTGCAAGGAGCATTGGTGAGCGGGTGAATGAACATTGGAGACAACTCAAGGAAGGTAAAAACTCATCGATTCTGTACCAACACGCCGAACAAGAACACGGGGGATCAATCAATAACATAGAGATTAAGATATTGTCCCCACATAGAACAGATGCAACAATTAGACAAATTACAGAAGCTACACATATAATAGAAAATAAACCTAGCCTGAATAGAAAACTAGAATGGAGCAATAGCGCACACCACAAATATGACGATAGTGGATCCTGCAAACATAATAAATACACAGATAATTAAAGAAATAGAAATGAATAACTATATATATGTATATGTGTATGTATATGTGTATGTGTGTGGTATATGTGTATATATATGTATATATATATATATATATTATATATATATATATATATATATTATATATATATAATATATATGTATATATATGTATATATATATATATATATATATATATTTTTTTTTTTCAATTAGATTATTATTATTATTACTAATATTGTTGTTTATACATACATACAAGCATATGTAATGATAATAATGGGTGGATGTAAACACATGAACAAAATTAGAACAAAAGCAACAACAACAAAAACAAAATACAAATTACAAGAATGTATATAACCAGAAGATACAAATATTACAGACACCCCCCACACACACACACACACTAAATAAACATAGACGCACATAGAGATATAAGCATGCGCAGATGAAGACATACAATAGAAATACAAAATGACTGACGGTTAGTAAGGAGAGACACAAGTAAGTGAGAAGAAAACAAAGGACCACTGATGCGGTCACAGGAGTGTGACGAAAGAACTTTGGCCGAAATAAGATTAAGATTAATATAAAAAATAAATATCACTGAAGCAAAATAACACCAAATATATAGTGCGTGTGTTTTTATTGGCTAAACTGGCAATATGACCATTCCGAAATATAACAATATCTGTTTCAACACACGACTTCACATAAAAAATCTTGCACAACAAATATTTAAACGTACTATATATATATGGAGAGGGAGAGAGAGATGTGATATATGCGAACTTATTGATATATTATCCGTGTCCTCCCCGTTGTGCAGTTATGTGCATTCAGGTTTGCATGTTGCAATATGTGGACACTTACGACGACATATGTATTTTGACATGATTTATAAACATCCAAATTCTCATATTCTCCGTCTAGTTCTCTTCCTCTCTAATTATGCACACAT
This sequence comes from Octopus sinensis, assembly GCF_006345805.1. Taxonomy (NCBI): domain Eukaryota; kingdom Metazoa; phylum Mollusca; class Cephalopoda; order Octopoda; family Octopodidae; genus Octopus; species Octopus sinensis. The sequence continues at coordinate 14,037 of NW_021824985.1, read as the reverse complement.
TCATACACACACAAACATACACACATCAATTTGTCTATCTATATTACAGTGTACATTTATACTTATATGTTTGCATGCACATATAATGCATGTATATATATATATATTATATATATATATATATATATATATATATTTATGTATGTATATATATATATATATGTATATATGTATATATAATATATATAATATTAGATATATATATATAATATATATATATATATATATATGTATATATATATAATATATATATATATATATATATATATATATATATATATATATATATATATATATATATATATATATATATATATATATATATATATATATATATATATATATATATATATATATGCGCATTTTATTGGTGCACATATGTATACGCATACAGACACACAGATATATACATATATATATTTATTCTCTTCGATACTTATAGAGCTGTCTCTTATATGGCAAAATGGAAATATCAGCAAACTATAAAGTCACTTTAATGAATAAAATACTTATTTGTTGACTTTTAGGCAGAAATATTTAATTAGATTATTAATATAATAATCAAATTGGAAATATGATAGTGTCACATTCTATGTGTTAACTGAATATGATGTTATTGTTGTTGTTGTTGTTGCTGTTTTTTGATGGCGGTGTTGATGGTGTGGTGGCGTTAGTTGTGACGGCAGTGATGAGCGCGTTGGACCAAATGTAATTTCGATTTAGTTGTATTTGTTGTTATTGTTATTGTTGTCAGTAAAACAAGATTGTTAATATGATACGTAATGGTAGTTGATGTAGATATGATGGGGATAATTTATGTACGATTATCAGATTTAGATGTAAGCGTGTAGACAAGATGTTGAGAGATATTATGTGTTTGTGACTGGATCAGACATGTCGTGATATCAGATGTTGTTATGAGGTGTGACTAGGACAAGATATAGTTTATATGATGATTAATGGTAGCAGATGCAACAAATATAACCAGAATAATATGTGTAATGATATCAGATGTGGATGTGACTAAATAAAATCATGTAGTAACATATATATACATATATATATATATATATATATATATATATATATATATATATATATATTATACATGCGTGTAGCAATTTCACATTGAAATATGATTGGACAACATGGCTGATGTGATACATGTAATTGATTATTCACGTGATCACGTGATCGACCAGGCTATTAGATGTTGCTACACATCGCTGGTCACAATGCGCTTCGCATTGTTTTAGCCGTCAAATGACGCCACCCCGCTGGCTAAGCGAGCAGAAGAAAGAGTGGGAGAAAGTGTGGTGAAAGAGTACAGCAGGGATCGCCACCATCCCCTGCCGGAAATCGTGGAGCTTTAGGTGTTTTCGCTCAATAAAAACTCAGAACGCCTGGTCTGGGAATCGAAACCGCTATCCTACGACTGCGAGTCCGATGCCCTAACCACTGGGCCATTGCGCCTCCATAATTGATTATTACCAGCACTTATTGCTAGTTTTGATAACGATTTTAATGAGCATATAGAAGATCAATCATGTGGTCCATAATCAGAAACAGAGACTGGGACTATGAAAAGACAGGCCAATGCAACTTAGGCTCAGACCTGAATATTTAAGAAATGGTCGGTTACCTTGTCCTGATATTTGGATGAGCTGAATTAATTAATGCGACATAAAGTATTCGTCACAGATACACTTCGAAATACTAGCAGGGAGCTTATATTTATGATAGCTTAAACTCATATAAACGCACTCACCTCCTCACTAAAGTATAGTCATATGTTAAGTAAAAGCAAATTCGCTGAGATTTTATATTGAATTTTTTATAATACAGTATGGCAGCCCATCACTAACAGAAAGTCGGAGGCTGGGAAACTTGAATGTTTTAGCTATACGCAAGTTACGACAATAACCAAATGTGAACTCTCAACACCACGACTGATTATCTGGTTGTAATCGATAGAAATAAAGCGATTATAAAAGTTTAGATACAGTGACATGGAGATTTTTCTGTTTTTAACTTTTCTTTTGTAATCAGCCATTTTTAGTGTCTGTGCTTAGGAAACGCAAGCTGGATGCACACATACGCATGGTTTTATTCTGTAGGTTCACGACAATGTCTTGTCTTTTCATACCATACGAGACCATGGTCATACTTCTGAATTTCATCCATTTTGGCCACTGCTACTTTCTTTATTTCTTGTGAGAATGATGTGTTGATTGTTGGGTATTTTAAATTCTTTATGTTTGAAAAAGGAAAGGAAGTGAAGAGCAATAAAATAAATTACACAAAACATAACAGTTCTTCACTATTTTTATCCCTTACACAAACTTAGTAAATCCACAATAAATACATCACTATCAAGGGTTAAAATGTGTTTACTGAATAAATTTATCCCATTACTCGCCATAATATTTGTATTTTTACTTTCAATTTCGCAGTGGTGTCCTATCGATTTTTCTTGACTGTTCAAAAGTGAAACCATTTTAAGAGAGAAAATAGCATTACCGATTAAAAACACCAAAGTATCATTCAAGAACTCATTTTGTCGATACATTCCAGTTCCGAAAATAAACAAATAATTCAACCTTAGGGTAATTCGATCTCAGATTCACTAACGTCATCCAAGCAAATGTGCGTGAGGCCAACCAGTTCGTTACTCTACCACATTGGTTATTTCTACCTCCCCTTCTGGCATGGTCGTAACGCCGCTTTCCCCCTTTCTACTGTTTAACAGCACAAATGTATAGATCGTCAGATTTTATCGTAGACAAGTTAGAATCTAGCCAATCTGCCTTTGATGTTGTAGTTTTGTATTTTTTAATGAGTTAAATGCCGTTTGTATGCAGATACTAAAGCAAACATTTCCCAATCAAATGGATAGTTCTACTTGGTCGTAAGAAGTATTGTTTCCAAACAAGGAATCAATACATTTAGCCGTTTACTGCAATATAATCAAATTAATATTTGCATTTGAAATTGTGTCAAACATTATTGTCGTCATCGTTATTGTTTCCATTGTTGTTGTTGTTATTGTTATTATTGTTGTTGTTATTGGTGTTTAGCCCCAGGTCAGCTCTGACTCAATATACATATGATCAAAGGTATTCAAGCCATAAACACTTCATTCTTCGCTCGAGCATTGCGTATCTAGGACTACATTGTCCAATGTACCATTCCCTTTTAAAGTTTTATGTTAATTTGAGAGAGATTTGGCTGCTGTGTTTAGTAGATCCCTCGTTGATTCCGTCATTGGCACATGCTAAGCATTACACATCACGAGGTAATCTCAAAGTCAACAAATATACATAGTAATTTACATTTTTTACGTAAGCCAATGCATTCTCTTACGGCAAAACTATCACAGAATAGGCTTGGAAAACACAGCATCCCTTTCTCAAACCCCAGAATATAGAGTCAGTGTCTGCCTGGGTAGAAGTAGCAGATATTTCCATATTTACTGGATATTTCCATATTCTCTCTTTTTACTCTTTTACTTGTTTCAGTCATTTGACTGCGGCCATGCTGGAGCACCGCCTTTAGTCGAGCAAATCGACCCCGGGACATATTCTTTGTAAGCCCAGTACTTATTCTATCGGTCTCTTTTGCCGAACCGCTAAGTGACGGGGACGTAAACACCCCAGCATCGGTTGTCAAGCAATGCTAGGGGGACACAACACAGACACACAAACAACACACATACATATATATATATATATATATATATAATATATATATATAGATATATATATATATATATATATATATATATATATATATATATATATACATATATACGATAGGCTTCTTTTAGTTTCCGTCTACCAAATCCACTCACAAGGCTTTGGTCAGCCCGAGGCTATAGTAGAAGAAAACTTGCCAAGGTGCCACGCAGTGGGACTGAACCCAGAATCATGTGGCTGGTAAGCAAGCTACTTACCACACACCCACTCCTGTGCCTATATATATATATATATATATATATATTATATATATATATATATATATACCTTCAAGTACCCAATTTCAATGGGAAAAAGAGGAACAGGGTAACGGGGTAGAACTCGCAGTGTAAGCACGGTTGTAAACTCCCCGATAGTCAAGTGTTTCATGGTTGCATGGTTCGATTCCTGTGCAAGCCTTATCATAGCACAGTCTCTTCTATCTTTGATATTGAGCTGTTGTCAACAACCGGAACAAAGCTATGGCTTCCACCGAACTGAGTTACCTCCTCTTTGGTACACCACTCCGAGGCGACGAAGCAGAACACTCATTAAAGATTGTAAGATAAATCGTTTTCAATTATCAAACTGCAAAGTCATCAACTACGAAATGTGTTTAAAATAAATGGAGCTGAGAAATCGTAAGCTGCTGACAAGACTCAGCTTGTTGAGTTTGACTGCTATATATAAAGCCAATAATATATATATGCATATATTTGTTCTAATTCAGTTGAGTGGTCTGGCACGGTAATGGCACTACACTATTGTAATTGAGGACGAAATGAGCCTGTACGGGTTCGTCTTCCTTACCAGAAATAGCAGCCAAATAAATATCACTCGCATTAAACTATGCCACCTTAAAATATAAAATAAATGAATTACATTAGAAAGTGTAACACAAGATAATTATAAAAAGGAAGATGGTCACGACTGGAATAAGCCTGTTCGATTAGAGCTGATATGGAGCTTAACAGCAGTTGCAGCAGCAGCAGCAATTGGCAAAGAACAGTTCTCAACCAACAACTACCGGCTAAAAAAAAAAAAATTTCAACAACTCGAGACATGATAGCTCCAGCCCCCTTCCCCCCGGGTCAAGTTTTCAGGAGCCGCCTACCCAACTTCGCTGTTCCTCCACCATCTGCACAGCCCAAGGAAGAGATGGCTGAGGATGGCGGAGAGGCAGGTGGTGATTGAGGAGCAGCACTGACCAACTATCCAGCCGGTAGTTGCTAAACAACAACAGCAACAACAACAGCAGCAGCAGCAGCAACAACAACAACAATAACAACAACAAAAACAATGACAACAAAGTGAAATGGTCAGCCTGGAGTGACGGAAAGCTTCATGCATGACGCAAACTATGCTTTTTCCCGTGACTGAGCACAGTTTCGAGTTGACACGGTTAGCGATGTTTCTTTACGAAAAAGTCTGTTTGATCTCCAGCATCAATATTTGCAGAGTTACATCGATGCAACAGAATCAATTGCCATTGGTTACACATAGAAACACATCACAGAAAATAGTTACGCTTCTATTGTCTATTACGTTTCTATTATCTACGAGGACCAAGCTAAAATAAGATTGTTGATATACAGGCGACATTTATTAAGGGCATAGACAAAAAAGGATTATATTGTTGTTCGGGACCCACCGTTTAGAATAGCCGGACACATATTCTATCATAATAACAAACCTCAAAATTTTGCTATGATGAACAGTAGGAGCGAGCGACGAAAGCATTAGTGACACAACACTGATGACTACGAGCATCTTGGGGAATAATTCCTCATAGGAAGCTATTCCGGAGCATGTGGAAAGTCGAGATCACCAAGTTGAGATTTCTCCTGAGTGTAGTGTAAAATGAGCTACCGTCTTCGGCAGTATTATGCGGTGTGGAGGCAATGAATCTTTGGAGTTATACTCTTGTCAGCAGGCTGATCATTCCTGTTTGAACGTGCCTGCATACATATCCAAGATTTTGAGTATCCATGAAGATGAATCAACACAACAATGCAGAAGGATCAACTACCGAGTTAACCCATTTTATTTTACAAGTGGAGACGGCAAAGGGCAAAAAGGGAGCCGAAAATAGAAAGGAAGAACTGGGGCTTCTGTGTGGTGCTAAATGATTGTATGATTAAGGTGAATTTGAAAGGAAGTCTTGTATCCCCAAACATAATACAAACACGAAGGGAAAGAGGAGGCGCAATGGCCCAGTGGTTAGGGCAGCGGACTCGCGGTCGGAGGATCGCGGTTTCGATTCCCAGACTGGGCGTTGTGTGTGTTTATTGAACGAAAACACCTAAAGCTCAACGATTTCTGGCAGGGGGGGGGGCGACCCCTCTTGTATTCTTTCGCCCCAACTTTCTCTCACTCTTTCTTCCTGTTTCTTGTCCCCGACTTCCTACACAACCGCTGAGACTGGATGCGCATTCATCCATCCGCCGATGCTCTCGGTGTCAGGGGTTGACCTGCTTTCTCTTCTGCGGGTCTTACGAATAGCAAAGGACCACGTTTCGGACTTCTCCCACCTTGCGAGCTCTGGGACGAAGACTGCTTCGCTCAACAACAACAGCAACGAAGGGAAAATAATGGAAAGAAAAACAAACAAAAAAAAAACAATCGTAATTTGTGGTAGCTTAGATAACGAGAGAAAGAGTAGGCTACAATCTGGAGTACAATAACTCGGACATTCCCCGCTCGACACCGTCAATGGTAGCGGCCGGAAGGTATCCAAATCGTTGGTATTCAGTCGACAGCTGAAGAAGGGAGAGTCTCGCGGCGCAATTCACGCATACATATGCAAATACGCGTGCGCACGCACAAACTGATTTAGAAAAGCTTTTGTGTGCGTGTACATATACACACATATATCTGTGTGTGTGTGTGCGCGTATATTCATGTGTGTGTTTGGTGTGTGTGTGTGTGTGTAGATATGTGTATAAATATACGTGTACATGTATACATATACGTATATATTCTATACGTAAATGTATATGCGTGTGTGCGTGTGCATGTGTGTGTGCACGTGTGCATGTGTGTGTGCGCACGCTTTTCTAGAATGTACAGTGAATATTTATATTCATAATTTGTTTGAAACTTCCAAAATTATACAAAAAAAACGAAGCAAAACGGATAAAAACTGATTCTTGCTATTGTTTAATACGTTGATGTTTTTTTATTTATTGTCTGGTCTGATGGTATGATGGTGGTGGGGTGGTCGTCGTGGTACAGTTACCGCTAATGTTTTACTTGTAGATGTTGTAGTTTTGTAGTTATGATCATTTTTTTTTTTACATCTGTCTCGATTTTGTTTGGAGCAACTGGGAAAGACGTTTTGTTCAGGAAATAGAATTCTTTTTTTGAAGTTATGCGATTCACATCTACAAACATATGCACACATAAATTCGTGCACACACACACTCACATATTCAAATATGTATATCTTCGTAGAGTGGGGGAAATAAGAAAGCACCAAAGACAAATACAATAAGCATAAAATAAAAGCAATAATAAAATTTTATATTATTTAATAAAGTAGTGAAGATTTTATGAAGGCGCATGGCTCAGTGGTTAGAGTGTCGAGCTTACGATCGTGAGGTTGTGAGTTCGAATCCCTGACCACGTTGCGTGTTGTGTTCTTGAGCAAGACACTTTATTTCACGTTGCTTCAGTTCACTCAGCTGTAGAAATAAATTGCAACGTCTCAGGTGCCAAGCTGCATCAGCTCTTTTGCCTTTCCCTTGGATAACATCAGTGGCAAGGAGAGCGGAGGCTTGGTATGTAAGGGCGACTGCTGGTCTTCTATAAACAAACTTGCCCGGACTTCTGCTTTGGAGGGTAACTTTCTAGGTGCAATCCCACGGTCAGTCATGACTGAAGGGGGTCCCAATTAGTGAAGATTTTATAACTGATATTCATGGTAGCGAGGTCGACGGCAATGATGATGATAATGATGATGATCATGAGGATAATGGTAAAATTAATAACCTACTATCGGCACAAAGGCCTGAAAATTTTAGGGAAGAGGTCGAGTCGATCCCATTGCTCAACTGGTACTTATTTTATCGACCCCGAAAGGATGAAAGGCGATATTGACTTCGGCCGAATTTGAACTCAGAACATAAAGACAGATGAAATGTTCGTTTCTACTCTAGGCACAAGGCCCGAAATTTTGTTGGGGGGTGGGGTGCAGTCGATTATATCGAACTTAGTACGCAAGTGGTACTTAATTTATTGACCCCGAAAGGATGAAAGACAAAGTCGACCTCGGCGGAATTTGAACTCAGACAGATAAAATGTTGCTAAGCATTTTGCCCACCGTGCTAAAGATTCTGCCAGCTCGCCGTTTTATCAATAATCCTTTCTCCTATAAGTACAAGGCCTGAAATTTTGGAGTAGGGGAAAAGCCGATTACATCGACCCCAGTGCTCTACTGGTACGTAATTCGTCGACCCCGAATGAATGAAAAGCAAAGCCGACATCGACGGAATTTGAACTCAGAACGTAGCAATAGGCGAAATACGACTAAGGGGGTTGCCCGGCGTGCTAACGATTCTGCCAGCTCACCGCCTTAACAATAATGGTAATAATAGTGAGTAGGAACAGAGGCTACTGCAACTATTGATGATGATTGTGAAGAAGTAGATGTGATGGAAGGAAAAAGGCCCATAACAATTAATGTGAAGGGTGCAGCTGATTTATCTGATCCCAAATCCTTGATTGATCGAGCTGGCAGAAACATTAGCACGTCGGGCGAAATGCGTAGCCGTATTTCATCTGCCGTTACGTTGTGAGTTCAAATTCCGCCGAGTTCGACTTTGCCTTTCATCCTTTCGGGGTCGATTAAATAAGTACCAGTCACGCACTGGGGTCGATGTAATCGACTTAATCCATTTGTCTATCATTGTTTGTCCTCTCTGTGTTTAGCCCCTTGTGGGTAGTAAAGAAATATGTATTTCGTCCGTCTTTACATTCTGAGTTCAGATTCCGCCGAGGTCGTCTTTGCATTTCATCCTTTCAGGGTCGATGAAATAATACTAGTTACGCATTGAGGTCAATATAATTCATTAGCTCCCTACCCGAACATTTCCGGTCATGTGCCTATAGTAGAAAGGATTATTATTATTATTATTATTATTATTACTTTTTCTTTTCTTCTTTCAAATTTGCTTCCATTTCTTGCCGAGTGTCTTCCCGACTCCTAGGGCAAAGAAACTGATAGTATACATTGGTAGGCCATTAAACCAAACTCAATAGTTCGTACATTTTTTTAATTTTTTTTTTTTAAGTTAAATTAAAAT
>NW_021824985.1:0-2500 GCF_006345805.1 Octopus sinensis | reverse complement strand
CGTTCAGTAAATGAATCAGTTAAGTTTCGTCACCATAGGCGCAGGAGTGGCTGTGTGGTAAGTAGCTTGCTTACCAACCACATGGTTCCGGGTTCAGTCCCACTGTGTGGCATCTTGGGCAAGTGTCTTCTGCTATAGCCCCGGGCCGACCAATACCTTGTGGGTGGATTTGGTAGACGGAAACTGAAAGAAGCCCGTCGTATATATGTATATATATATAAGTGTGTGTGTATATGTTTGTGTGTCTGTGTTTGTCCCCCTAGCATTGCTTGACAACCAATGCTGGTGTGTTTACGTCCCCGTCACTTAGCGGTTCGGCAAAAGAGACCGATAGAATAAGTACTGGACTTACAAAAGAATAAGTCCCGGGGTCGATTTGCTCGACTAAAGGCGGTGCTCCAGCATGGCCGCAGTCAAATGACTGAAACAAGTAAAAGAGTAAAAGAGTATAGGCATCATACCTCATCAATGACATTCCGCTCTACTTTAAGTCAGCTTTAGGTCTGTCTGCCTCTAGACTTTATAACCCTCCCGAGAAACAACAATATCTGTTTCAACATACGAGTTCAACTCAAAAGTCTTGGAAACTAAAGGAAAAAACGATACATACACACAGAAAGACGTGTGTGCGCGCCCCCCCCCCCCCAACACAATTCCATTTTTATATCTTGAGGCACACACAGAGCTATAAATAATATGTTAGTATTAGGCTGGAAATCCCTTTTGGATGTATAAAGTCAAAGGCTGACAGTGTCTACATACATATACGCGTGGATGTGTGGTAAGAAGCCTGCTTCTTAACCACATGGTTCCGGGCTCAGTTCCACTGCGTGGCACTTGGTGGAAGTGTCTCCTGCTATAGCCTCGGATCGACCAAAGTCTTGTGAGTGGATTTGGTGGACGGATGCTGAAAGAAGCCCGTCATATATATATATCTATACATATATGTGTGTATGTGTGTGTGTGTGTGTGTGTTTGTCCCTCTAACATCGCTTGACAACCGATGCTGGTGTGTTTACATCTCCGTAACTTAGCGGTTCGGTAAAAGGAGCCCGACAGAAAAAGTACTAGGCTAACAAAGAATAAGTCCCGGGGTCGATTTGTTCGACTAAAGGCGGTGCTCCAGGATGGCCACAGTCCAATGACTGAAACAACTAAAAGAGTAAAATAATAAAAGAACACATATATATATATATATATATATATATATGAAAATCATATACACATATGTTTGTGTGTATGTGTGTGTGTGTGTGTGTATGTACATATATGCATATATAATTAAATACATATACGTATATATATAAATATATATTCGAGTAATTAGACTTGATGCAGTTATAATATCAAGAAAGACAAAAAACGAATCTTTCTCCAAATATACAGATATATATATAGATATATACATATATATATATATATATATATATATATATATATATTATATATATATAAATATATATATATATATATATATACATACATAGAATGTATATACGGTATATTATGTGTGTGCGTGCGTAAGTTATATGTCTGTACATATATATATGTATATATATATATATATATATATAGATAGATAGATAGATAGATAGATAGATAGATAGATAGATAGATAGATAGATAGATAGATAGATAGATAGATAGATAGATAGATAGAGATATACACATGTAGACATGTATGCGTATATATATGCACATATGTACGTTCAGTGCTCTACGAGTGCGCATTGAGCACTTTTGTTGACTTACGAAGAAAATTATTAGCACCTCATGACGCTGTTTACAATATACATGTGCACACACTTACAGACAGGAAACGTTTAACACCAGCATTTATATAATAGCAATTGAGTGCACGTACATATGTACACTCACACAATTATACATAGATTGTTTATATATTAGTAAATTGAATATATGCCTATGTGTGTCAACGTGAGGTATGTGTTTGCATGTATTAAGTTTTTATAGGTTTCCAAGTATCTATGTGTATGTATATAACTGAGTCGATGTGTATATGTGTGTGTATGTGCGTGTGTGCGTGTGTGTGTGAGAGAGAGATAGTGTGTGTGTGTATATATACATATATATATATATATATATATATATGATAGGACAAAAAAATTGTGTAATAATAAAAATCTCGGAATTAGATTTCTTTTAATGAACTAAAACTATTCGTTGATAATTGGGTATCAAACCTCAATGCTGCATATCACATATCACTTCAAAATAATAAATAAAAATAAAAATGAAAAGTGAGATAATCTAATATCACCACACACACACATACACACACACACATACACAGACACACACACGCACACACACATACTCATACGTACATATACACAAACACCTTCCACGCACACAATCATCAATTAGAGGGTGATTTATTGAATGATGTATGCAAAGAGTTCTTAATTAATTGAAATTTCCTGGGAGAAAAAAATACAAAAAAAAATTTTAATAATTAAACATAGTCGACGATCTACAA
>NW_021824984.1:7500-15000 GCF_006345805.1 Octopus sinensis | reverse complement strand
TATATATATATATATATATATCAGGACGCCATGATAGATCGTTAGCTCCTACACGCATTTTTTTCTCTCCTTGTTTTTTTTCTGTGTATCTTTCAGTCGAAGAGCGTAGGCTCGAAGCGTAAAAGACTTTTTCTCTTCCTGAGCGCTATACTAATACGATTGTTTGTTTGTACTCGACCTGCCTTCGTCTTTTGTTTATTTTCGTAAACTTTCCCTTTATATATATACATGTATATATATATATATATGTATGTATGTATGTGTGTGTATGTATTTATTTATACATACGTATGTATGTATGTATGCATGTATTTGTCAGGTCGCTCTTGGGTGCTACTGGTAATATGTAACTCAGTACATCCTGTTGCATGGTCGTATCATCAGCGACTATCATCATCATTGTTCGACCGTGGTCGAGACAATGGAATTTACCATGGTACGCGAGACTTCACGGTCCATCATAGCATTACGGAGGTCCTGTTGCTGGATGCCTGTATCCCTGAAGATTACATCAGGGTAGGAGAGTGTGCGCCCTCTGCTATTGCGAGTAGATGGCTTCCAGAGGAGAAGAGCAGACTTATTCTTTGCAAGTCTAGTACTTAATTTATCATTCCCTCTGGCCGTACTACTACGTTATGAGGACGTAAACAAACCAGCATCGGTTGTCAAGCGATAGCGGGGAGACATAAATACATACATATATAATTGTGTGTGTGTGTATACGACGGGCTTCTTTCAAATTCCGTCTCCGAAATTCACTCACAAAGCTTTTGTCGGCCCGATTCTATGGTAGAAGACACTTGTGTAAGGTGCCACGCAGTGGGACTGAACGCGGAACCATGTGGTTGGGAAGCAAGCCTCTTACCACACACCCACTCTTCCGACTACACACAACACACACACACACACATATATATATTATCTTTTATCTTTCACATCTTTCAGAGCCCGCCATACTTAATGTATTTTTAAACCTTATACTAATGCCATCGATATCCTTTGCCGAACCGCTAACCTACGGGGACGTAAACACACAACACTGGCTGTCAAGCGGCGGGATGGGGATATACGAAGACACACACACACACACACACACACACACACACACACACAAATATACGGTAGCCTTTTTTCAGTCTCCATCTACCAAATCCACTCATAAGTATTTGTTCGGCCCAAGATGATAGCAGATGAGAATTACTCAAGTTGACAGGCAGTGGGACGGAACACCGAACCATGTGGTGTACTCTGCATATTAAATGATATTTAAACACACTATTTAGATACGGTAGAGGCGCGTGGCTTAGTGGTTAGGGTATCAGCATCATGATCGCAAGATTGTGGTTTCGATTCCTGGACCGGTCGACGCGTTGTGTTCTTGAGCAAAACACTTCATTTCACGTCGCTCAAGTCCACTCAGCTGGCAAAAATGAGTAACGCTGCGATGGACTGGCGTCCCGTCCAGCTGGGGAACACATACGCCATAGAAACCGGGAAACCGGGCCCATAAGTCTGGCTAGGCTTTAAAAGGGCGCATTTATTTATTTATTTATTTAAATAAGAGCTAGAAATATATTCCCGTCGTGGAAACATTAATTCCACAGATTTCTACATCGTGCCTTGGGCCTTCAGACAATCACCTACGCTCCATATACTCATGGCCAGCCTTATTCGGAAACAGTATTTTATTTATTTTATTTTGGCTATATAAGAAAGAGTGGAGGCGCAATGGCCCAGTGGTTAGGGCAGCGGACTGGCGGTCGTAGGATCGCGGTTTCCATTCCCAGACCGGGCGTTGTGAGTGTTTATTGAGCGGAAACACCTAAAGATCCACGAGGCTCCGGCAGGGATGGTGGTGATCCCTGCTGTACTCTTTCACCACAACTTTCTCTCACTCTTATTCCTGTTTCTGTTGTACCTGTATTTCAAAGGGCCGGCCTTGTCACTCTCTGTGTCATGCTGAATATCCCCGAGAACTACGTTAAGGGTACACGTGTCTGTGGAGTGCTCAGCCACTTACACTTTAATTTCACGAGCAGGCTGTTCAGTTGATCGGATCAACCGGAACCCTCGTCGTCGTAACCGACGGAGTGCTTCCCATATAAGAAAGACGAAAGATGAAGTTAATCTGCTCAGTGAGATACGAAAGTCAGGATTTTAAAATGTCGTAGCCTCAGAGATTTTATGTCTATCGGCCACTCTGTTGTCCGACCCTGACATTCTCGCCTCGCTTTCTTTTATCCTGGTTTCAATTTTAGATGCAATAATATTTCATTTGAAATATAATACGGAAAGAAAATTTGAGTAAATAATAATATTTTTGATGAAAAGTTTCATTTATTTTCTTTGTTCTTTTCTCAATAAATACAAAAAATATTTTTCTTCACAATGGATTTCAATATGAAATGTCTGTCGCGGAATAAAAAAAAAGAGAGAGAGACACAGCTTGTGACGTCAGTGTTTTTGTATAATGAAGATGTTGTCTACGACTTTAATTAGATTTTAGTAAAAACAAACATAGCAACAACAGCGACAACCAATAATAATAATAATAATAATAATAATAATAATAATAATAATAATAATAATAATAATAATAATAACAATAATAATAATAATAAATTCTTTTATTGCCCACAAGGGCTGACAAAAATTAATTATAACATAAAGAGACAAAACACAGGACGAAAGTTACAAAGGGTTTTATCCGTTTGTAAAATCCGAGTAAAAAACAGTTTAACAACGAAAGTATAACAATGAAAAACTCCTAATAAGGGGAGGCGTTTCGACAGGTTCCTGGTGGAAAAACCCATAAAAGCCACAGGAGCCTGGTCAAAAGGGGGGTAGAGAACCCCTTTCTCCTTTTGTAATACCTTTTTCTTACAGGTGTATCCTCAGAATGGCTCCTTTCATACTGGCCATTCTTGCAACATTTATCCACCTTCCAGTAAACTTGCTATCGGACAGCGCTTCCCTTCAGTATCAAGCCTCTCATGGCTTCTGATCTCAAGTGATTGGAAGTGTTATCATGTACATTGTTTTATCTTGGTATGAAAGAAGGGCTACAGCAAATATTCTGCTCAATACCACAGATTTGCTTATCAGTTGCTTGGACTTAACCTGTTGAGCATGACCCTTAGTGGGATATGTGCATTTCTGATCGCGAGCAGAAGTAGTGGAGGAGCATCATAGCCATGTGTTGAGAGGAATTGTTTTGGGGTTTGAATAATTCACCCCTGGAAACAGCTGTTTTGTTCATCATCCTTAATCAACCCTTATTCAGAGAACTTTTGAGCGAAATAAGCTACTCAACCTGAAAAAAATTCTGAGCTCCACTTGCAAGGTCTTGCACTGTTTATCTTGATATGAGGTCACCATGTCGTAGATGTACTGTTGTGATGTATGTATCTGGTGCATCCTTTTCAGACGGGTATATTGGGTTTCGTATAGTTGGGCTTCTTATATTTGTACACCCAATGTAAGTTTGATTGCTTGCACTGCTGTCTCTCACTCAATAATTAAAATAATGAGTCTTTTCTTTATGAACCACCGAAGGTTCATATAAAAAGATTGAGGACAGTGCGGGAGAGAACAATAAAGTCGGATTGAAACATGTAAATAAAGAATAACAACGAAAAATTTCAATGTTGAAATCCTCCTAGGGCTGCTCGTGGAAACTACACAAAGAACACGATCGTCCTGGCCTCTGGTACAAATGTTCCTCCTCTTCATCAACCCTCGATCTACATACCCATGCAAGGCTATCTGCGCTAGATTCATCCATCTTTTAACAAAATTGCTAAGAGGCAGCAATTCCCTGTTCACTCTTATTTTCTTTTATGAGTGAAACTTGAAAAAGTTGATGAGGGCTTAGCCAAAGGGGAAAGTGTCTGTTTTCAGTCATTTGAACCCGGTCCACCACATAAACTATTTCGACAAGGCCAGACAATGCCTTTCCTGACATTGTTTCCAAACCTCTGACAGAGTGAATTGCGTCATGGTGCTGTTTCTCTCACAGGTGGTGTACAACTGGCCTTACTATACTGTGTAGTCGACGAAATCAAAACAAACATGCGCATGCGCGAAGGTAAAAAATATAAGAATGGCGATAAGTTACCCATCGCATCCTGTATATGTGTGTGTGTGTGCGCGCGTGCGTGTGTACATACATATATATATATGTATGTATATGTATATATATATATATATATATATGTATATATATATATATTATATATATATATATATATATATATATAATATATATATATATATATATGTAGTATATATATATATATATGTGTATATATATATATATACATATGTGTGTGTGTGTATGTATGTATATATATATACATATGAGCGGGATGACCACTATGTGGACAACCCTTATGCTAGAAGTAAATATATATATATATATACCAAACGTCATAATTTACAAAGTTTTAAGAGGACGTGAAATAATCGTTTTTGAAACATGATCCTTCAAGCATATAAGCTATAAAGCTATAAAAATGTGCCGGTAAATATTGGATTGAAAATCCCCTTTTGATTGAACCATTCGAAGTCTGCCCGTAGAAAGCGAACCTACATCTCGATCCTACAAATTGCCTGTCTAATAATTTCATTTACAAAGCATTGCTCGACCCGGGACTATAGCAGATGGCACTTGTACAAGGTACCACACTGTGGTAGATAGATAGATAGATAGATAGATAGATAGATAGATAGATAGATAGATAGATAGATAGATAGATAGATAGATAGATAGATAGATAGTGTAATGTTTCATAACTTTCACCATTATTATAAGACATCGCTTGTGTCAGCTAAACGCCTGACCTGCAAAAAAGAAAAAAATAGCCGCCATACCTTCTCAGATCATCTTGATAAATATCGGAAGAAAGCATATTCGATACAGTACTCTCAGATACACAATACCAGGAAGAAAAAAAAGAAGAGATGGTTTCGACTAAAATATCTCTGCATCAAAGGCCTGTTAGATGAAGGATTACTGGAAGCGAAACAACAACAAAAACAACAGCAGCAACTGCAGCTGCTGTAGTAATCTGTTATCGGTCTAAATTGTCTGCTGTGTTTCTTTGGGATTCTTTAATCAAAGAACAGCCTTGCATTTTTGTTATCCATTTTGGCTGGCACAGTTTATCTTTGGTCTACCAATCACGGTATCATTATATATCGACAATATGGCTGAAGGGAGATGTTTCGCTGGAACATTTTGCTTACTAAATAAACATACGTTAGATTCTCACAAATGTATATGATACAGTGAGATGAAAAGGAAAATAAAGCAATAACGAAATGACTGTTTATTTAACTGCGATCATCCATGCAATTAATAGGGAAAGAAAAAAAACTTCCTTACGATTAATTGGGATCATCCATGCATTTTGTACAAAAATACTTCCTGCTTAAAATCTACAAACAATAATAAGAAAGGGAGATAATTTAAGTCAGATCAGATAACTGTAATTTGGAGAAAATGAAGTTGATGTATATTATATACACTTTTCATGTTTTTATCTTTTATTTTTTACTTGGCTCAGTCACTAGACTGCGGCCAAGCTGGGGCACCGGCTTGAAGAATTTTTAGTCAAATAAATCGTCACCAGTATTTATTTTTCTTCTTTATTTTTCTATATATAGATTAGTTATTCTCACTGACTAACTCCATATCCACTGTAATCAGGAGATCACTGATAAAAGACATTCCAGTGTGTGACTACCACATTTTTTTTGGGTGGGGGGTTGCATTTCTAGAGCAAAATTTTCCAATTTCTTCGTACTTAAAAGAAAGTTTTTTCAGGGATATTGGCTACCACTTTTAGTGAGTCGAACTACGCAGTCTAGATTTCGTTATGTTCTTACACATAGGCATCACATCGTGTTTAAAAGTTTCTCTCCTTCACAGACTGATGGTTCCAAGTTCGATCTAGCCGTGTGGTGGTTCTTCTCTAATTTATCTACACACACACACACACACACACATATATATGTATGTATGTATGTATGTATGTATGTATGTATGTATGTATGTATGTATGTATGTATGTATGTATGTATGTGTGTATGTATATATTTATATGTATATATTTATATGTATGTGTGTGTGTATATATATATATATATATCACGTGATCACGTGACCGACCAGACCATCGAATGATGCCACCCCGCTGGCTAAGCGAGCAGGCCAACAGAAGAAAGAATGGGAGTCTCGTGGAGCTTTTAGGTGTTTTCGCTCAATAAACACTCACAACGCCTGGTCTGGGAATCGCAATCACGATCCTGCGACCGCGAGTCCGCTGCCCTAACCACTAGGTCATTGTTTAGTTTTTCATGTCTATTTACGTTACCTGCAATATATATATATATATACATATATATGCAACTATATGCATGAAAATGCATACATAAAACAAAACATACAAATGTGCACATGCGCTGACTCCAAATACTGCACATATAAATACATACATGCAAAAATGCCCTCATGATGTTGTTGAAATTCCAATGAAGGACCCTTGGATCAAGGTTAGAAACCTGCCCTTTTGAAATAAAATAATGACATACAATCATACATACATACATGCATACATACATACATACATACATACATACATACATACATACATACATACATACATACATACATACATACATACACTTCTCCTACTCGTGGTTAGAGATGCATGTATTGTCAGACACTGAAGGACATGTTGAAGTGATTATGGTCAAGCAAGTGACAAGCAAATCCGTGGTATCGAACAGAATATTTGCTATAACGATATTTCTGCTTCAGCAACTCAGTACTGAATCTGTCTGAAATGTAATGGAACATACGTAAGTTACAAAACATTGACGACCAAGTGATAAAAAGCAAAGTTTGAAGGGAATAATAGTTATTTGAAATGATATTGTGACACCTGCAAATTTCGTGGACATTGAGGAAGTCCTAGAGGATGTTGTGGTTGAGTTGCTAGTGTCCCATAGAAAAAAGTTTATTTTTGGCATTGAAAGCTACACCAATGCCAGAACGGGACGACACTGCATAGTGCCAAAGATCCCAGCAATGCCATCACGCTTCAGGACCAGTTACTGCAACAGCTTGGGTTTCAAGGGTCCACAGTTTTTTAATATTCTCCCAAGGAGTTTGAGGAACTTGCACAAAGTAGATGTTGGTGTTTTTAAATCAAAGCTGGACCTCTTCCTATCGAGAATCCCAGATGAGCCTACATCCTGGCAGGAGATGCAAATGAGGGTAGCTATATAAAACTCCATTCTTCACCAAGCACCACATATTACTGCAACAGCTTGGGTTTCAAGGGCCCACAGCTTTTTAATATTCTCCCAAAGAGTTTGAGGAACTTGCACAAAGTAGATGCAGGGGTTTTTAAATCAAAGCTGGACCTCTTCCTATCGAGAATCCCAGATGAGCCTACATCCTGGCAGGAGATGCAAATGAGGGTAGCTATATAA
>NW_021824984.1:0-2500 GCF_006345805.1 Octopus sinensis | reverse complement strand
CAGCCTGGTCCGGGAATAGAACTCACTACCTCATGACGCTATTTCTGCTTCAGCATCTCAGTGCTGAATCTGTCTGAAATGTAATGAAAACTAAGTGAGTTTCAAAACATTGATGTCCAGATGACAAAATCAAAGTTTGAAGGGAATAGTAGTGATTTCCTTTGATTTCTAGAAAGAAGCAAATTGGAAATGAAACTTACTGAGCAAAGACAAAAATATGTATAAAGTTTTGTTATATAGTGTAACCAGGTCAGTCTCACAAGTGACAACAAGTGTTCGACATAAACGCTCGAGTAAGCAACGTTCACAAATTGGGGGAGTTTCTACAGAAAAGATGCGTCACTCTGCACATATCCCAGGTAGGTTCAGCTGAGGGCAATCCCGTCCGTGTCTCTAAAATTTGATGTACTCATCCACGCTACCTAGCAGCAATGCCAGGGTAGGGATTCCTGGGAAATTATATATGGGCCCCGTGCACAAGGCCCTCCGAAGGAAACCAACAACTTGATTTTCTGTCGACATTCAGAATCACCAGGAGGACGTCGTTTTGACGCCACTAGCCCCATACAGAATACCATGAGAGAATACCCGATCGCAAGGTCCTATGTGGATGGCTGAGAGCTTTAGACAAGATTCCATATCAGTGGTTCTTAGCCAATTTTTACCTATTGACCACTCTGATTTTTATTTTACACAACGGACCCTAAAAAACTTTCGATGCTTAAAACGATCCCTTTATATTTTTTTAATGAATATTAGGAATATTATAAAACAAACTGTTGTATAAACAATTTATTTTAGCAACAAGATTGTATATGGACCCCGGTTGAGAACGGCTGTTGTAGATACTAAGCACCCAGTCATAGTCTTTGCTTGATTCAAGAGTTCGGCTCTTTCAAAGAGGCTAGCAACGGAAACTCGTGTGGCAAACGGGGAAAACTCATGTTCACCGTCAAGAAATTTTCAGAGATATCGCAGCCTCAGTTCTTGTACAGTCCTTCACTCAGCTAGTATTTACAACTGATGGGAACGTTGACTTCCCTTTGCAAATATTGATAGGGCACAGATAGTGGGTCAATAGCCAGCTGGAGGATGTATTTTGGGAGCTACAAGCTACAGTTGCATCACCCCAAAGGGTTAGATACATTTAGGTGGCATATATACTTCACGAGATATTCATATATATATATATATATATGTGTGTGTGTGTGTGTGTGTGTGTGTGTGTGTGTTGTGTGTATGAGTGTGTATGAGTGTGTATGTGTGTATGCGTATGTGTATACATGTATATATTATGGATGTATATATATATATATATATATATTTACTCATACATATATATATATACACACATATATGCCTGCATACATACATACCTACAAATAATGCACAGGTACACGAAAATATGCATATATATATACGAGGGGCATTCGATAAGTAATGCCCCTGACCCACTTGCAGTTGTTTGATCTAGCTGAAATTTTGCATGTGCACTTATTTATACCGCTATAGATTAAGTGGCGAATTACAGCTCTGAACTAATTGTGGTTTCTGATTTACAGGTTTTTGAACTGAGTCAAGTGTGAAATGGAGCCTGTTGAGTGTCGAGCAGTGATCTTTTGATGAAATGAAAGTAACTTATGGTGATAATGCCCCATCATATGACCTTGTAAAACGCTGGCATTGTGAATTCAAGCATAGTCGGAACTCTGTGGAAACAGCTCCCAGATCTGGTCGCCCCCTTCTGCCGTTGATGAGACGTCTGTCCGTCAAGTTGAGGCTGCCATTTTGGAAGGTCAACGCATAACTATTCGCCAAATAGCCCATAAGGTCAAGATTAGTACTGGGTCTGTGGAAACTATCATTCATGACCATTTGCATATGCAAAAGGTGTCTGCCAGATGGATTTCCAGGTTGCTCACACCTTTCCAGAAGCAAGAACGCGTTGAGTGCTCGAGGATGAATTTGGAGATGTGCCAAGAAGATGAGTCAAAATTGTTCAAAAGACTGATCACACGGATAAAACCTGGGTCCATCACTATGATCCATAGACCAAAGCCCAGTTAATGCAGTGAAAGCACCGTGACTCACCTCCTCCAAAGAAGGCAAGGGTGCAGCCCTCCGCTGACAAGGTTATGCTCACAGTCTTCTGGGACCAGGACGGAGTAGTGATGACAGATTTCCTGGCAAAGGGTACCACAATTACAGGAGCCTATTATGCTTCACTTTTGAAGAAATTAAGAGAACCTATCAAAATCAAGAGGCGGGGAAAGATCTGCAAAGGCATCCTCCTCCTGCAGGACAACGCTCAGGTCCACAACTCGCGTGTCGCCAGATCAGAAGCACAGGCGTGCAGCTATGAACTCCTCCCCTTGCACCCTCTGATTTTCACCTCTTCCCAGCCATGAAGTTGATTTTGAAAGGAAAGCGTTTCCCAGATGATGCAGCCTTGATTTCTGCTGTCACTTCGTGGTTGGAGGACCAAGCTGGGGTCTTCTAC
>NW_021824983.1:15000-16993 GCF_006345805.1 Octopus sinensis | reverse complement strand
AGAAATAAGCGAAATAACGTGGAAATAAAAGCACAATAAATAAATAAATAAATAAATACGTAAAATAAATGAATGAATAATAAAAATAAAATAAAATGAAATACAAAATAAAGCACCAACTTTCTTATCTCTCTTTTATCCCCTTGATAACTGATTAACTGAAAAGTAGGTGAAAGAATTTGAAACTGGTATACCCTATCTCGCTTGTGTGGAGGTGTAGGAAAATGTGTGTGACATTGCGATAAAACGCGTGCGTGGTGTGTTCAGGCTTGCTCGCTTGCTTGCGTCCGCCTCTGCGTGCGTGCGGGCGTGCGGGCGGGCTTGCGGGCGGGCGGGCGCGTGTCGTACGTACGCATGCGCGTGTGAAAGAATGTTGTTTCACCGAGAGTAAACAGAGAGAAGTAGAGTGAGTTTAAAAAATGGTGTCGAGATATATATATATAAGCGGAGAGTAAGGAACAAAGGGAGATGTGGTGAGATAATGGGACACGGGTGAGTGACGTAGCAAGGGAATGAGCGAGATAGATAGATTGATAGATAACGTGAGAGAGAGAGAGAGAGTGAGTGAGAGAGAGAGAGAGAGAGAGAGAGAGAGAGAGAGATGTAGACCGACTGAAAGAAAGTAAGTGAGATTTGGTTGGAGAGAAATTAGGCTAAAAGCATGCATGAAAAATATGAAACCCTCCCTTATCTCTCCCTATATAATTTATACACAATCACTTACATATATACATATATATGAATATATATATATAAATATATATATATATACACACACATAAATATATATATATACCTAAATATATATATATATATATATATACATATATATATATATATACCTGCATCTAAATGCGTACCTACACAGACAAACTCACATACACACACACACATTCACATATATAATATATATACACGCACAAGCGCCCCCACACACTCACAGCTAAATGGAATTGACAAATATCGCACAGATGCAGCAAGAATATAATTTTAGTACATTAACTTAGCAGAGAACTCTGCTAAATGTAAAGAGAATTTATATTCTTTTTCAGAGAAACTCTGTAATGGAGAATTTGCCGTTTCTGCTTTGTACAATGCATCAAATAAATTAAAATGTGTAATCCCTTAAATGTATAAAATGCCTTAAATAAATAAAACTGCGTACTGCTCCCATTCTGCCGTCACTAATTTTGAAATTTCACTCACTTTTATATTGTTTATCCATATATAAACTATAGATGGGGCTTGTGATTGTCACGATTGAATGTTTTTTTTTGTTTCGGTTAAGTTCGTCAAAAATCGGTAAACTTCGTCAAAATATATCATTTCTCTTATACCATTTTGCTGAAACAGCCTTTGTTTTATATGCTAAATATTACATACTGGTAGTAGGAATATGGCGAAACCATTCAGCGACGGAGTAGTCAACGCTGAAGAACTTAAATTTCAAGCGGAACAAGAATTCTAGTATGACATTCTCACTTGCTATTGGGCACTTAGCTCCTTTGTCAATACATAGACAGGGATTTCTTTGCAGCTAAGATGGTTTTTAACTCTTATTTCTAGCAATGTAGGTGCTACCCTGCAGTGATAATTGAATTCTTACTTTTGGTTTTATATTACTTATAGCCGCCATCGTTATTATATATATACACACATACATACATACATACATACATACATACATACATACATACATACATACATACATACATATATATATATACATATATATATATATACATACATAGAGATAAAGACATACGTGCATATACATATATGTAAATATATATATGTATATATGTATGTATGTATGTATTATATATATATATATATATATTATATATATATATACTCCTACTGTCAACATTTCAAACGTAAAATTCTCTCCTGAAGAAGGAGGTGGTATAATCTGATAATCGATCCAAGTAACTAACATTATTCCGGAGAACTAAGCCCCAGAAACAGCTCTTGGACTCGTACAACTCTACCC
>NW_021824983.1:0-10000 GCF_006345805.1 Octopus sinensis | reverse complement strand
ATAATAATAATAATGATAATAATAATAATAATAATAATAATAATAATAATAATAATAATAATAATAATATAATGATAATAATAATAAAAGCAATAATAATATAATGATAATGATAATAATAATAATAATGATAATAATAATGTAATGATGATAATAATGATAATAATAATAATAATAAAATAATAATAATAATAATAATAATAATAATAATAATAATAATGATAATAACAACAACAGCAACAACAGCAACATGCGCAGCAACTACAACAATAACAACAATAATGATAATATCAGCGTGGGTGTAGGTGTGAGTGTGATAAGAGCAATATAGTTAAATAAGAAAATATATAATAGAGAAAGAAAGGAATACAGGAAATAGTGACAAAGACTTTATATAGAAAACAGGAAAGGAACGGTAAGGTGTAGAGTAAAAAAATATTCTGGTATAAAAAAAATTATTGACGTAGAGGTTTAGAAAGATGGAGTCGAGATAAAATGTCGAGAAGTGTGGCTGTCTATTTAGATTATTTCAGATTCTGACAAACGTAGCAGCAGCATCTGGTTGAGTTTGGGAGTGTCGGGGCAAAGCGTTTACTGTTATCGGGTTCTTAGGCTGTGCCTTCTGATGAGATAAGACAACGAATATGTTGCGATATGATGCGTGATAAGTAACCTGTGAAAGGTTATTATTGCGAATGGTGAATGCCATAGAATGAGAGCTAAGTCTTTCTTCTGATTTCGTTGCGATTTCCCACACGTTCGATATCGGGGTGAAGCTAAATTGGTTTGTGTTGTGTTTTGTGTTCCGTTCCTCATTTGTTTTGAGAAATATGCAAACGATGTATTATTGCCATTGAAATTATCATGATTTCCTTTAGCAGCGGGAGAAATCGTTAAAACATTAAAAAAAACAATATAGAATAGAAAGAAACCCTGACCGATTTGTTCTGGTTTTTTGACTTTCTGGCTCAAATTTCATCTAGGTTAAATTTTGTGAAATTCAAAATACACACTTCAATATTTCAATGAAGTTTTCTCTCATTTTATACAGACCATCTTCCGAGAGCGATGACATATACTTCCTGTCAGATAAATACAACGATATTATCGAAAGCTCCAAGGCGACGAGCTGGCAGAAACGTTAGCACGCCGGGCGAAATGCTTAGCGGTATTTCGTCTGCCGTTACGTTCTGAGTTCAAATTCCGCCGAGGTTGACTTTGCCTTTCATCATTTAAGGGTCGATAAATTAAGTACCAGTTATGCACTGGGGTCGATATAATCGACTTAATCCGTTTGTCTGTCCTTGTTTGTCCTCTCTGTGTTTAGCCCCTTGTGGGTAGTAAAGAAATAGATACTTCGTCTGCCGTTATGTTCTGAGTTCAAATTCCGCAGAGATCGACTTTACCTTTCATTCTTTCGGGGTCGATAAATTAAGCACCAGTTACGCACTGAGGTCGATGTAATCGACTTAATCCCTTTGTCTGTCCTTGTTTGTCCCCTCAATATTTAGCCTCCCTGTGGGCAATAAAGAAATAAGAAACGTTAGCACACCAGGCCGAAATGCTTAGCGGCATTTCACCTGTCCTTACGATCTGAGTTCAAATTCCGCCGAGGTCGACTTTGCCTTTCGTCCTTTCAGGGTCGATAAATTGCGTACTTGTTGCCTACTGGATCGACCTAATCAAATGCCCCTACCTCCCCCCCAAATGTTGAGCCTTTTGCCTGAAGTAGAAAAGGATATTATCAACAGTTCCAAGCTCAAGGGATTTCTGTTCACCTCAGATTAAATTTTATACTGAAGCTTTTACTTGTTTTGATCTTTGGATTGCGGCCATGCTGGAATATCGTTTTCAAAAGTTTAGTTGAACAAATCAGCCATAGTCTTATACGAATTCAGCACTTACTCGGTCGGTCTCTTTTGCAGGTCTATTCACATCTATCGGTAAATTCAATACATTGAACGTAGAGAAAATATTGGTTGTTGCGAGAACGAAAACAAACAAGCACCGGTTGTCAAGCTATAGTGGGAGACATAAACAAAAACAACTATACGGGGTTCCTAGGTTTCTAGTAGAACTAACTTGCTTAAGGTGCCGTGTAATGTGACTAAACACAAAACCATATGCAGGCAAAGCAGAAACAATTATTTAAATATTCTTTGCAATTTAAAATCGCAACACCATTATTATTTTCCTCCATCTACATCTTGGAAGAATTATGTGGACAAAAAAATTAATGTACATCTTCATAGGCGCAGGAGTGGCTGTGCGGTAAGTAGCTTGCTTAACAGCCACATGGTTCCGGGTTCAGTCCCACTGCGTGGCATCTTGGGCAAGTGTCTTCTACTATAGCCTCGGGCCGACCAAAGCCTTGTGAGTGGATTTGGTAGACGGAAACTGAAAGAAGCCCGTCGTAATATGTATATATTATATATATATATATGCGTGTGTGTGTTGTGTATCTGCTTTGTCCCACTAGCATTGCTGACAACCGATGCTGGTTTGTTTATTCCCCGTTACTTAGCGGTTCGGCAAAGAGACCGATAGAATAAGTACTGGGCTTACAAAAGAATAAGTCCCGGGGTCGAGTTGCTCGATTAAAGGCGGTGCTCCAGCATGGCCGCAGTCAAATGACTGAAACAAGTAAAAGAGTAAAGTGTATATAAACAAGAAAATAGCGTTGCTTATTGGCCTGAAAAAAATGTATGTCTTTTGAAAGTAGTTCAATGGCAATGTTTGCAGATATGCAAGCGATGGTATTTTATTTTTCAAGTCATGACATCTTATTTATTCCTTTTTATTTCATTCTAATTTATTATTTATTATTTTCTTTATTCAGTTATCTTTTGAACATTGTAAAATAATATGTTGCTTCTTAAAAGACATGGAATGAGGATACAAAAAAAAATAGGCAACATGATATTGAAAATATATTGAGAAAGTATATTTATGTAAGAAGCTATTTGAATATGCAAACTCGCAATACACGCACGCTCTTCTTTGCTATCAAACTGATATATTTATATATATATATATATATATATATATATAATATATATATATATATATATATATATATACATACGCATTGACGCAAGCAAATGCATCACGAATTTATCTCACGTCGGTTTACAAAGAAGAGTATTCCAGTTGTTCAAGCAAAGAGACTATAAACACTTCTTTGTATTACAGTATAGCAGAGTATTACACTCACATGGGTATGTGTATATATATGTATATGTATATATATAAGATCAGCAACAATTTAGATTCAAATGAATATGGTACTTAATTTAGATGCACCAGAATTTTTATATGGTGTTACCCATAAAAATATGCGGGGTGATTATAACAAAAAATAAGCAACAAGAATGAATCCGGTAATTTAGTACAAGTGTTCATACTACACATTTTATTAAAAGCTGTAAATATTACAGCAGATTAAAATGCCGAGTAATCTTCAGCTATTTATAAGGTTTTTCCAATAGTATAAAAGTTTTCAAATCAATTAATAACATCTTAGGGAAGGTAATATAAAAATTAAAAGATATGTAGATATGAATCTTAGGAATCTAGGAACATGAGGTCGTGTGGTTCAGATTCTAACTGTATAATATATATATATATATAATTATATATATATATATATATAATGTATATATATATATATATATATGTATATATATATATATATATATATATATATATGTATGTATATGTATGGTGTTGTGTATGTATGCATGTATGTATGTATGTATGTATGTATGTATGTATGCACATATACACACATATACATATATATGCATATATATATATGTATGTATATATATGTGTGTATGTGTGTGTATGTATATGCATGTATTCCTTTGTTTCAGTCATTTAACAGTTGCCATGCTGGAGCACCGCATCTAGTTGAACAAATCGACTCCAGAACTTATTCCTAACCACTAAGCCACGCGCCTCCACAAATGCACACATATCTATACATTTATAAGTGCATGTACATTGGAAAGCAAAAGGAGAGAGTGAGAGAGAGTGGAAGAGTGCCTGACTAAGACAGCCATATAGATATAGTTATAGTTAAGAGCTGGATAGGTAGACACATATACAGTCATAGGGTTAGATAATGAATGTCATGCTCGTTGGATGTTTTCCACAACATAAAAATAGTTGTAACATCTGGAGTGTTTTATGTTGGACGAACAAACGCATATTCGCATGCACAAGCATACTACACACCTTGTATAAATATATACGCAGCATGCACATATGTATATAAATATGCCATCTATTAATATAGCATATGATACATGTGCGTGTATATTGCTGTGTAGGTGCGTGCCTGTATGTATGAACATCATATATATATATATATTATATATACATATATATATATTTGCATATATCTATATATATATATACTATCTATATAATATGATATTATATATATATATATATATTTTATTCATATAATATATATATATATTTAATATATATATATACAATATATATATATATTATATATTATATATATTTATATAATATTATATATATTTATATATATATATATATTATATATTTATATATATATATATATGTATATATATGTGTGTGTGTATGAATATTTAATTCATACAATAATAGCAATAGGAAATATAGGAATAGTAGTAGTAGTAGTGTAGTAGTAGTAGTGCTAGTAGTAGTAGTAGTAGTAGTAGTAGTAGTAGTAGTAGTAGTAGTAGTAGTAGTAGTAGTAGTAGCATTAGTAGCAGTAGTAGAATTGTAATGAATTTTTTTTTATTTCCCCGCACCCCAATTATCACAATATCAGGCGAAATGCAAATTCCTGTCTGCCTAACAGATGAAAAGGATTAAAAAACAACCATTTATGTGATACATTTGGAATAAATAGTAAGATAACATTTTCTGATATAGAAATAAAAATGGTTCACATATATGTTTTCAGTCTAAAAATATAAGAAAAAAAAACACGGTACGGAAATTTGCTAAATATTTAGCTCCATATGGGAAGCACTCCGTCGGTTACGACGACGAAGGTTCCGGTTGACCCCGATCCAACGGAACAGCCTGCTCGTGAAATTAACGTGTAAGTGGCTGAGCACTCCACAGACACGTGTAACCTTAACGTAGTTCCCGGGGATTTTCAGCGTGACACAGAGAGTGACAAGGCCGGCCCTTTGAAAATACAGGTACAACAGAAACAGGAAGTAAGAGTGAGAGAAAGTTGTGGTGAAAGAGTACAGCAGGGATTACCACCATCCCCTGCCGGAGCCTCGTGGAGCTTTAGATGTTTTCGCTCAATAAACACTCACAACGCCCGGTCTGGAAATCGAAACCGCGATCCTATGACCGCGAGTCCGCTGCCCTAACCACTGGGCCATGGCGCCTCCGTAGCTCCATATAAGAGGTTGAAATTTTAAGTATGAAAGTTTTAGAACAAAGTAAAGAAATGGGAGATAAATGTAGAATTGAAAGAATGGGAGTTATATTCTTGGGCTGCCATTTATATATGAAGCACTGCAAGTACTTTTACGTCCTTATTTTTTAATCTTTTACATGTTTCAGTTACTACGCTGCGGCCATACTGGGGTACCGGATTCAAAGCGCTTTAGTTAAACAAATCGACGCCTGTACTTACGTGTTCAATTTAGTCGAATGAATCTTAGGTCAGGTACTTATTCAGTCAGTCTCGTTTGTCAAACTGCCGAGTTACTGGGATGTAAACAAACCATCACTGGTTGTCAAGCAGTAGAGGAGAGGGACAAACACTGATACAACGACTCAGACACACACACACATATACAGACATTTATATATATGTATATATACGACTGGCTTCTATACAGTTTCCAACAAATTCACTCGATCGATTACTTAGATGGATATTTAAACAACTGAATAAAGAAGTGAGTAAAGAAGTTAAATTGAACCAGTGTGTGTGTTAATATTTGCATAATGACTCTCACTTGATAGAAAAAAAATTGGTTCAACACACGAATTCCCAAAAAAGAATCTTGCAAATTCATGCGTGGGAGGGATCTTCAGTGGGTATTGTGTATGTGTGTGCGTGCGTGTGTGTGTGTGTTAAAATATGGTTATTATTTTAAAGCTATTTTAAGAATGTGGAGGCGCAATGGCCCAGTTGTTATGGCAGCGGACTCGCGGTAGGAGGATTGCGGTTTCGATTCCCAGACCAGGTGTTGTGTGTGTTTATTGAGCGAAAACGCCGAAAAGCTACACGGGGCTCCGGCAAGGGGTGATGGCGACCCCTGTTGTACTCTTTCACCTCAACTTTCTCTCATTCTTTCTTCCTGTTTCTTGAGTAAAGCTGCGATGGACTGTCATCCCGTCCAGCTGGTGGGGAACACATACGCCACAGAAACCGGGAAACCGGGGCCAGGAGTCTGGCTAGGCTTGAAAGGGGCGCATAAATAAATAAATTTTAAGAATAACAACGGTATTCACTGATGTCTTTGCACCCAATATAGATTCAACAACTGGAATATCTTTTCCTGACAAGTGTTTATATATAGCAAGGAAGCCTCATCAAAAGAGCGAAACGTGTATGATGAGCTTTACGATTTGTTATTAAAATTGCAAAAATAGGAAATGATATTTTATTCGCGGAAGTAAATTAAATAAAAATTTCAAGTTCAACAAACAGATTAATTATACAGGTCATAGCTCGAATGGAATATATGTTTGATTCGATATTAATTTTACTTGTTTTCTTTCTTTTTTTTTTTTTTTTAACAAATTCTAAAACTTGTGATACACACCTCATTCTTTTGATAAAGATTTTGTCACAGTGTAAATGCAAGAACAATAACTAGTAAAAAGATTCCACACTTTGCAGTGAATATAAGGCTGAAATTCGAAGTCCCTTTCAACTTGATCCGTTTACAGCACAAACACGCACGCGAGCGCGAGGGCATATGGACACAGAAACACAAACACGTAAAAATACACACACGAATATACGCACACACACAAACAAACACGAACACACCGACACACCCACCAATACACACATATCTGTGTATGTATGTGTCTATATACACATCCATCAATTTCTGTGTGTGTATGTGTGTTTGTTTGCCTGCCTCTCTCAACTCTCCATCTCTCTCTCTTTCTCTCTCTCTCTCTCTCTCTCTCTCTCTCTCTTATATATCATTATATATATATATATAGATATATGCATGTATATATATACATACAGACATACATAATTACATACAAGCATACATACATAAATACATAATGCATGCACGCATACATACATAATACATACATACATATATACATACATGCATACATACATAATACATACATACATGCATACATACATAGATAATACCTACATACATATATACATACATGCATACATGCATACATACATACATACATACATACATACATACATACATACATACATACATACATACATAAATGTCTATAATTTTATTAAATTTTATTTTCATCTCGTGCAATTTATCTATAAATTCTTATCGAATATATATATTTTCTATAATTTTGCTTTCATTCGCTTTCGTAATTTTTATTTTGCTTTCCGAATTTCAATTGTGTTATTTTCCTATTTGCAATGGAAAATACAATTTTGTTTTCTATAATATTTTTCCTTTTTTATACATACATAATAACATAATATAAACACAAATATGATTATTAAATAATTTATTGTCTATTGTAATATTATATTTGTTTTCTCTTCTCTTCTCTTCTTACATTAAATATGGTGTTAATTCTTTTATAAATATTTTTGTGTAGTCTTCTTTGTTGTCGGATGTAATTCCTCATGTTTCATTCTATATTTATTGTCGAAAGGAAAGACGAGAAGCAATAAACGAACGAGTGGTGAAAACATAAGTGAATAATGGACAATGAGTTATACATTGATTACTATTTGTCATTGATGTCATTGTCTCTCGCTGTTTGACATTTAATCCGGCGTATTTTTAGATATAATTATTCATTCATTCCATTCAGCGTCGATGGAAGCCGACGCTTCCGCGTGAACATTTCTTTTCAGTTGTGCGCTTCCTTTCCTTTCCTCTTTATTAATTTTCGTTTTTGTGGTTTTTGCGATGATAAGAAATTGATGTCTTTATCATTAAAAATTCTTGTTTCATTCGCTTTAGCTAATTCACGGAATCTTCTCCGAATTACACCCCCAAATCACCACCTACCCACCGCCCCAAATCGAAATATATTGATTATAAATTGTAACGTAACGCCCGTTTCTATTTTCGTGTTACATCTTTCAAACTATAAAAGACTATATTTATTTCGCAATGTAATTTAAAATTGAATCTAAATTAAATATATAATTAAGAGCTGAAATCGTTTCACGAACATGGACTTATTCGTACATTGAATCTGCACAATAATTTCTATTACCCTATCGGTCAGGATTTCTATAGAATTCGCTTTGTATTATCTGCATTTCTTATACGATTTTGTAATCCTACACAAAAGCGGTGTCATTGAACATGTACATGCATGTAACAATCTCTGAATTTCTGATTTCAAGATATTCCCGTCAACTTTATGCTTCAGGGTTGTCAAAAATATGCGCCAGCCAATTTACTAGTTTTGTTTCGTTCCATAATACCTTCCAGCAAATCATTTATGGTCATGTATTATAGTTTTGGATTCAAATTTTGGCACAAGGCCGCCAGTAAGTTCGGGCAAGTGGGTAAATTGATTACATCGACCACCAGTGTTCATCTCATACTTATTTCATTATTATTATTATCATTATTATCATTATTATTATTATTATTATTATTATTATTATTATTATTATTATTATTATTATTATTGGCGGGCTGGCAGAGACGTTGGCGCGCTGGACGAAATGCTTAGGGGTGTTTCGCCCGTTGCTTCGTTCTGAGTTCGGGTTCCGCCGGGGTCTACATTGCCTTTCATCCTTTCGGGGTCGATAAATCAATTACCAGTGAAATTCTGGGGTCAATGTAATCGACTACTCCCCTCCTCTAAAACTTCGGGCCTTGTACTTATAATAGAAAGCAATATTATTTTTATTATTATTATTATTATTATCTTATATTATTATTATTATTATTATTATTATCATTATTATATTATTATTACATCATTATTATATTATTATTATTATTATTATTATTATATTATTATTATATTATTATTATTATTATCATATTATTATTATTATTATCATCATTATTATTATTATTATTATTATTATTATTATTATTATTTTTTTTTTTTTTTTTCTTCTTTCAATAATTGCTCCATTTCTTGCCGAGTGTTCTCCCGACTCCTAGGGCAAAGAAACTCATAGTATACATTGGTAGGCCATTAAACTAAACTCAATAGTTCGTTCATATTTTTTTTAAGTTAAATTATTATTATTATTATTATTGTTATTATTATTATTATTATTATATTATTATTATTATTATTATTATTATTATTATTGTTATTATTATTATTATTTTCAGGTGAGGACTATCAAACGCAAACGCAAATTCATCGAGAAGTAGGTAGGAACGTTTGATTTTTTCTTTCCCCTTCATTTCTTTCAACAACCTTATATCGATTTTATTTTTGTTATTTCCTGGAACTTGCCGAAGAAATCAGGCGAATCCATTAAAAGGATCATCAGTTTGCTTTGTACATTTCTCTTCTATTTTGTAATTGGACGGCTGATTAGCTTTTGTAAGGAAAAAAAACACACACCGATAGCATGGATGATGATGATGATGATGATGATGATGATGACGATGACGATGATGAGAATGATGATGATGGTGAGGGTGGTGAGGATGGGGATGAGGATAATGATTATGATGGTGATGATGATGATGATGATGATGATAGATGATGTTGTAGTGATGATGATGATGATGATGGTGACGATGACGATGACGAGAATGATGATGATGGTGATGGTGTCGATGATGGTAGATGTTGG
>NW_021824982.1:15000-16833 GCF_006345805.1 Octopus sinensis | reverse complement strand
TGGCGTTTATTATTAATATTCTTTGAGATATTGCTTTTTAACGAAACATTGCAAACTGGTGTTTATATTAATTTTAGCGAATCGCTAAATCATCCGGTAATTTGGATGACGAAAACATAAATACTAATAGCAAAGCGAGTCCGGAAAGAGCCGAACAATCGAGCGGTCTTAAGTGATGAGGCAACGGAAATTGCCGAAACTGACGTCAATATTAAGAATTCTCGATCGGCACTTTTCGTACGATTATCCTCCCTGTTAGGGTATGTGTTTTCATTCATGCGCGTTAACTACAGCGTTAGAGCAGTTTCGCTCTTATTTCAATTTATGTACATGTATTTGTATATATACATATATATGTATATGTATATGTATATGAAAGAAGGTTTGAAAATGCAATTTTAAAAGGTGGTTATTCACTTACCGGTTTCACTGTTTTACCATTAAAAAAATGGTAAAACACACACACACACACATATATATATACATATACGACAGGCTTCTTTCAGTTTCCGTTTACCAAATCCACTCACAAGGCTTTGGTCGGCCCGAAGCTATAGTAGAAGACACTTGCCCAAGGTGCTACGCAGTGGGACTAAACCCGGAGCCATGTGGTTTGTAAGCAAGCTACTTACCACACAGCCACTCCTGCGCCTATGTGTATATGTTTGTGTGTTTGTATATGTGTGCAGTCACCTGGCAAAAATGAGTTGCACCTATGCAAAAATGTGTGCTTACCTGGCAAAAATGAGTTGCCCCTGTATTTGAAATCAAAGGGCCAGCCATGTCACATTCAACTCTCACTGAGAACCACGTTAAGGGTTACACGTGTCTGCGGAGTGCTCAGCCAATTGCACGTTCATTTCACGAGCAGGTTGTTTCGTTGATCGGATCAACAGTAACACGCGTCCGCATAGGATGCAACACGGAGATTTTGACAGCTATTTCTAGCACACCGAGGGAGTATGCTTTAAAGGTTCCTCGTTGATTCACCGTAGTATCACTTGTTGCATTTGTTGCTGTTGGTGTTGTTTTATTGTTGTTGTAATGCTGGGCTTGTTTGCTTGTTCTAATACTGGGCTTTGCAGTTTGTTTGTTTGTTGTTGTTGGGATGTATTTCAGAGAGAGGAGGGAGAGAGAGAGAGAGAGAGAAAGAGAGAGGGAGAGATAGAGAAGGGGAGAGGAGGAGAGAGAGGAAAAGGGAGAGAGGGGTGGTAGGAGAGGGATATGGGGGAAACAAATCCCTTTGAACTGATCTCTCGTCAGAAATCACTCTGATTGTCAGATGTGGTTATAAAACGCATGTAATGGGAATAGAGTGATGGGAGGGACGGAGAGAGAGAGAGAGAGAGAGAGAGAGGGGGTGGAGGGAGAGAGGTAAAGAGAGACGGAGGGAGAGCGGGAGGGAGGTCGAGGAAAGTGAGTGGAGCAGAGGGGGAAGTGAAAACGGATGTATGCGTATGTGTATGTTTGTGTATGTGTGTACGTATGTGTATGCGCACGTATCTGTGTATGAATACGCAAGTTTTTTTCCCGTGTGTATAAGAACTCGCTCGCATGTGTGTGTGTATTGTCTGTGTGTGTGTGTGTATGTGTGGGCGTGTGCATGTTTGTTTATGTGTTTATGCATGTATATATGTGTGTGTGTATATGTTTGTGGGCTTGTGTATGTGTGCGTCCGTGTATGTGCATTTTTGTATGTGCTTGTGTATGTGTGCACGGTGTATGTGCGTGCGTGCCTACGCGTGTGTGTGTGTGTAAGTGTGTATTTGTGTGTACGCACAGATGTGTGTGTGAAGTATGTGTGGTGTATGTGTGTGTGTTTTTCTTTGTGTG
>NW_021824982.1:0-5000 GCF_006345805.1 Octopus sinensis | reverse complement strand
AGAGAGAGAGAGAGAGGGAGAGAGAGAGAGAAAGAGAGAGACAGAGAAATAGCAGAGTACGACAGAGAGAGAGAAAGAGAGAGAGAGAGAAAGAAAGGGAGAGAGAGTAGGGAAAAGTGTTATTATATGATGTAATGAGAAAGAGCAGGAAAGATGGAGGCGATTGAAAAATTGAAGAAAGAGGAGTAAAACAGAGTCAAATATGAGGGAGAAGGAGCAAAATGGTTTCTAATAAGGCAGAGAGAGGAAGAGAGAGTTGTGGTGATGGTGGTGGTGGTGGTGGTGGGAAGAACGGAATATAGAGAGAACGGGAAAGAATGTATGAGAGGTGAAGGAGCAAGGAATAGAAAAATATATTACATGGAAAGAAAAAAAAAACGTTAATTGTAAATTGGAAGAAAGGATGATGATTGAAAACGATGAGTGAATGATGAAGGTGTTGGGGAAAGAAGAAGTTAAAAGTTCAATTCTACATAAAATGAGTTGAGAGACGTAATATGTGATGGAAAATAACAGCCGAGTCGCGGGTGACGCCACTGACTACTTTAACAAAAGAAGGAAAAAGAAAATGGAAGAAGCAGACGATAATTTCAAGCTATAAAGGCTCACCATTTTGATTGCTAAACATTCTTCGTTGTCAGGCAACAAAATAGGAGATTGATCAAAATTCGATAAGTCGATTTGCATTTTGCATTTTTAAATTGCATGTATATGTGGAACTTTTTCCCTCCACCTCTTATTGTTAATATTTATTTAAAAAGCAAGGGATTTCGTCCAGACAATAGCAAACCAGATTGTATTCAATATGTTTCACTGCGTTGTCTAAAAATTCTTTCACAGACACCTTCAACTGTCAACCTAAAGACTGATTCCGATAAAATAAACCAGCTATAGGATTTTAAATGAAAAGCAGCTTTGAGCCAATTAATAGAGATAAAAAATATAAACAAACAAACACTATATATCTGTTGATTTTCTTTCCTTAAGCTGTTTATATAAACATTATGTCTTCTGTCTATCAAGCAATCAATCAATCTATCTATCTATCTATCTATCTATCTATCTATCTATCTATCTCTCTCTCTCTCTCTCTCTCTATATATATATATATATATATATATATATATATGTATGTATGTATGTATGTATATATATATATATATAATATAATATATATATATATAATGTGTTATAATATATGTATATCATATATATATATGTGTATATGGTAATTCTATATTACTATATTCACTCTTCCTTCCATTTTAGCGTTTTTCTTTTTCCAACTTAATATTTTTTTCCTTTTTGGCGTCTATTTGTAGGAACTCTGCGTTCTTCTTTTCTCTTCCATTTGTACGCGTAGGTTCAACCCCTTCAAAAGGTGTTGGTTCCTGGAATGTGTCATACAGCCATTTCATAGGTTCTTCTAATCTGCCTGGCTCATTTTCTGCGAATCTCTTCTTCAATTGGTTTCTATGTCTTTTTCCAATACCTTTTCTGCTTTTAATTCCGTACATCATTTTGCCTATGTACTTTGTAATTTTTGCTTTCTTCCCAGTAATGTTTTCCTTTCTTATACGACCTCATGTACACCTTATCACCAATTTTGAAAGTTTGTAACAATTTGTAACAATTTGACGTTCGTTGGGGGAGGCATATTCCGTATTGCCGTCGCCCTTGATGGGTCTGGCCTTCGTCCCCTTTCGTCAATTACTTGACCTATATATTTAATTTTTTTCATCAAAAATTCACACTTTTCCTCTGTTAGTCTAAACCCAAATTCATTTATTTATCTGAATACTTTTTCAGTATGTTCGAAATGTTGCTCCAATGACTCGCTTTTTATCAAAATATCTTCGAGATAAACGATGGCGAAGTCGCAATCGTTTAGCATTGCGTCCATCACTTGTTGCAATATGGCAGGTGCCACTTTTACTCCAAAAAGAAGTTGTTTGAATTCATCCAATCCATGGTGTGTGTTGATTGTTAAAACGTGTGATCAATCTTCCTCTGCTGTATCTGCAGATAAGCCTCCGAGAAGTTTAACTTCGAGAACATTTTCCCTCCATTTAATCTTGAGAACACTTCTTCTAGGTTTGGTAATGGATTATTGTGTTCGACTAAACCGTCATTTAATCCAGTTGAAAAGACCGCACACACAATTAGTTTGTTATTTTCAAAGACCAATTATTAAATTATAAACAAGAATTAACCTTGACTTGCTCGCATTACCACCGAAAAGAGTTCACTGATTTGTTTGTTTTTATTACCTCGAAAAATTTTTTAATTAATTATTACCTAAGTTGGTAAGACTAAAGAACATTGTGCTTCATACAAACTGAATAGCCAGGAAGTTTTCATCAGTCGCGAAGAATGGATATACTGATATCACAGTTATTCCTCAGTTTCAGCTGTTTCCACCACATATGGATGAACAATGATTACGTAAATATTGATTTTATAATAATAATAATAATAATAATAATAATAATATAATAATAATAATAATAATAATGATAATAATAATAATAATGATAATAATAATAATAATAATAAGGGCCCCACCTGCAAGGTCATGTGCTGTTTATCTTGATATGAGATCACCATGTCGCGCACATATGGTTGTGATGCATGTGCCTGGTGTACCTTTATCAGACGGGTAGTCATGATGGGTATATTGGGCTTCGTATATTTTACCCCAGTGTCACTTTGATGGCATGCACTGCTCTCTCACTCAATAATAATAATAATGGATTCAAATCGAGAAACAAGGCCAACAATTGGGAGAGGGTATAAGTCGATTATATCAACCCCAATGCTCAACTTGTATTTATTATATCGACCCCAAAAGGATGAAAGTCAAAGTTAACATCGGCGGAATTTGAACTCTGAACATAAAGACGGACGAAATGCGAGAAAGCATTTTCGTCCGGTGCGCTAACGATTTTGCCAGCTCACCGCCTTAATATTAATGATATAATGATAAGAATAAAATCATTGTTGTTGTCATCATGGCCTTGATGAGTAAATTAATAAGGGAACATCTTGGACAAATTCACCTGTATATAGACACAGGTGATTAAGAGTCGAGTGTTCATGTATACAGATATATATATATACATATGTATACAGACATTCGAGACTGTATATGGCGCTTACTCTTTCATCATTATCCGTCTCTCAAACTCTTCTTTTCTATCTCCTATTGTTTCTTCTTTTCCTGCCATTCGTTTTTATTCTCTCCCTCTCTCTCTCTCTATCTCTCCCTCTCTCTCTCTCTTTCTCCTTCTCTCTCTCTCTCTTTCTACTTCTCTCTCTCCTTCTCTCTCTCTCTCCTTCTCTCTTTCTTTCTCCTTCTCTCTCTCTTTCTCCTTCTCTCTCTCTCTCCTTCTCTCTCTCTTTCTCCTTCTCTCTCTCTCCTTCTCTCTCTCTTTCTCCTTCTCTCTCTCTTTCCTTCTCTCTCTCTCCTTCTCTCTCTCTCCTTCTCTCTCTCTTTCTCCTTCTCTCTCTCTTTCTCTCCTTCTCTCTCTCTTTCTCCTTCTCTCTCTCCTTCTCTCTCTCTGTCTCCTTCTCTCTCTCTTTCTCCTTCTCTCTCTCCTTCTCTCTCTCTTTCTCCTTCTCTCTCTCTTTCTCCTTCTCTCTCTTTCTCCTTCTCTCTTTCTCTTCTTCTCTCTCTCTTTCTCCTTCTCTCTCTCCTTCTCTCTCTCCTTCTCTCTCTCCTTCTCTCTCTCCTTCTCTCTCTCTTTCTCTCCTTCTCTCTCTCTCTCTCTTTATCCTTCTCTCTCTCTCTCTTTCTCTCTCTCTCATCGTTAAGATGTTCTACAAACTATTTCCAAACATGCGTATTCCAAGTGATTTATGACACTTTGCACAATGATAAACATTTTTAATAATGTATGACCTGCTCGACCAGACAACTGCCTCAATATTCAGACTAATTAATGAATCCTATTTCTAAACTGATCTTGTCAAGTGATACACTAAAACCGCCATTTTTACCATTGTTTTGTTTGCTTTTCAGACGAAAACACCGCCATGTTGTAAAAACAGCTCTCGCCTCGTTGTCTGTGTCTGGATGGAGATGAATTCAACTTGCTCTCGTTTTAATTTATTCATCAAGGTCATGATAAAACGACGATGCGTTTTTCATTATCTGATCAATAACATAAAAAACACTGTTAAATAATTGTTACTCAAAATTCATGTTTTCCAACTTGCTAACTGAATTATTTAATCTATGTTGTTGAGACAGCTGTAACCGTAGAATAAATGTGAAAGCAGTGCCACTATTCTTTTGCTTGTTGTGTGTGTGTGTGTGTGTGTGTGTGTGTGTGTGTGTGGTGTGTGTGTGTGTGCGGGGAGTGGTGGTGGCATATGATGTTCTGGTGCAGAATAGAGAGAATTTAAAACAAACGTAAAGTAGCTTCTACATATTTAGGTCACCATTCGTCAAGTTCAGATCATACGGTTGTGTATGCGACCAAAGGATAATTTATTATTCGGTCCACACGTTACATATAGGATGTTAGCGGAATTTTGTCGGCAATGTGCAACATAAAAAAATATACAGACATATACAATACATAATAATACATACATACATACATAACATAATACATACATACATACATACATACATACATACATACAATACCGACATACATACATACATACATACGTTACATACCATACATATATACATATTATATAATATATATTATATATATATATATATATATATTATGAATTATATATATATAATATATATATATATTATATATATATATT
The DNA here is from genome assembly GCF_006345805.1 of Octopus sinensis. Taxonomy (NCBI): domain Eukaryota; kingdom Metazoa; phylum Mollusca; class Cephalopoda; order Octopoda; family Octopodidae; genus Octopus; species Octopus sinensis. Next base: position 212 of record NW_021824982.1, on the reverse strand, counting down.
CTAGCAAAAACTGTCGATCAACGGCAACGGGAAACTCAGAGTAACAGATCTTGTTGAATCTTCTGCTGCTTTAAATAAAGTATATATATATATATATAGATAAGAAAGTTTGTTTGGTAAAGCACGTGGGTGAATATATAAGAAAATAGTAAAGTGTGAAAAAACGACAGAAGGCTTAAATGTTAAAAAATATATATATTTGTGGTCAAAAT
>NW_021824981.1:0-23248 GCF_006345805.1 Octopus sinensis | reverse complement strand
TCTAGTTAGAATTCTTTTAACCCAGATTAAGACGTCAATAGAGCAGGAATTACCTGAAAACAGATGTTCCCAAACTTATTTTGTCTTGGAAGCCTTTCTACGATTTTCTGAAACTCTTGGAATGCTTGGCTATACTTTAAGAACAGGACGATACCTACCGACCTAAATCTACCAAGATAATAAATGATTTCAAAAAACTGCGGCAGAAAGAGAGATCATACATTGGCTTTAAATTTTGGCACAAGGCCAGCAATTTCAAGGCAAGGGGTTAGTCGATTATTATCATCATCATCATCATCATCATCATCATTATTATTATTATTATTATTATTATTATTATTATTATCATCATCATCATCAGTCGTCATTATTATTACTATCATCATCCTCATCATCATTATCATCATTATCATCATCATCATCATCATCATCATTATTATTATTATTATTATATTATTATGTATTATTATTATTATTATCATATATGTGAGTGTGTTGCGCCTGTATATATATATATATATAATATTATAATATATATATATATATAATATATATATATATACATTCAATCTGTATGTGTTGTATATATATATATACATATATATATATATATATAGTGGTGTATATATATATATAGATAATACAACACGCGCGCACATATAGACAACTATATGCAGCACAGATGCACATGCATACAAACAACACATTCGAACAAGGTAGATAAGAAGTAGCGATGTTTTATTGATAGATTATAGGGACAAATCGAACGTTAATTATAAACAATTGAGTTTGACATGCAATAAACGACAGAAGGCGAAAAACGAAACCAATTGTTTATGATTTCTTTTCCACGCCATCGATTGATAATTTTTTATGGCCTTCAAACAGATTATATGGCTGTCTGGAATGATTTTGCTATATTTCTGAACTTTAATATTATTATTTGTTCTTTTTTTTTTTGTTTGTTTGTTTCTGTCGTTAGACTGAGGCCATGCTGGAGCACCGATCCGAAGAATTTTATTCGAATAAATCGATCTAATTTTTTTGTTTTTTTTTTGTTTTTTTGTCTTTTTCAACCTGGTACTTATTCTATCGGACTATGTTGCTAAACTGCTAATTTACGAGGATGCCAACACACCAACATCGGTTGTCAAATGGTGGGGGTGTGGGACAAACACAGACACAAATACACACACGCGCACACGACACACACACACACACACACACAACACACACACACACACACACACACACAACACACACATATATATATATATATAATACAAAATAGGACAAGAACGCAAAACATCCAGGCAGTTAGGTGATACAAAAATGGGACAACAAAACATCCAGATAAACGATACGAAGAAAACAAGGACAGGTCATTCGAAGTTTTCTTTCCTCAGTCGAGTACCAAATTATCTTTGCAATTTCGGCTGGGATACACACACACACACACACACATACACACACGACAAGTTTCTTTCAGTTTCCGTCTGTCAAATCCAGTCACAAGGCTTTGTAAAGTAGAAGACACTTGCCCAAGGTGCCACCCAGAGGGACTGAACTCAGAACCATGTGGTTGGGAAGCAAGCTTCTCACCACACAGCCACGCTTGCGCCTACGTCTGATCGCATTTTTTGCATCTTTCAATCAGGAGGAAAGTCAGCGCCTATGACCCTTTTCAGGGTTTCCAAGACAGGTGGAAAAGATTGAAGGAAGAGAGGACGAAGTTATCCTCAAACCAGAAACCTGACCCTAATGCATGCAGCAGGGTGGGGGTCCACTGAAGGCAACCAAGTTCCCAGGTGGTGGCTCTAAACAGGATAAGTGATCAAGTTTACGACCCAAGTACCCTTCCTTGACGGGATTTGAACTCAGAACGCTAAGAGCCGGAATAAATACCGCAAAGTATCCGACCTGGTTTTCTCATAGTTCTGTCCATCCGCGCCGTCACGGGTTGGTACTTTACTATCGACCTCGGAAGGATGAAAAATAAAGCTGATCATTATCTCCGTGGTTTTGTGCAGCTGTGATGAGGGAGAAATTAACGAAAGCGAAAATGCACTGATTCAGACTATTTAAAAGATATCAACGTTGCTTGAAAAAATAAATTATAAATTGAGTGCCAAGAAAATTAAACACTTTTGGCACACGAATGCAAAGGAAACTACGATAAAACTTACGAAAATAAACGTTAATAGCCCTACTCAATATTTACTGCTTTTTTGGAACAACTGTCTTCACTTATATTTAGACACTTTATTATAAACTCGTGTTAATTATTTTAGTCGTCAACAATTTAGAGGTAAATCTACTGATATCGAAGCGATTTTAATATATGTATGGCTTAAGGCGGCGAGCTGGCAGAACTGTTAGCACGCCGGGCAAAGTGCTTAACGGTATTTTGTCTGCTGTTACGTTCTGAGTTCAAATTTCGCCGAGGTCGACTTCGCATTTCATCCTTTCGGAGTCGATTAAATAAGTACCAGTTACGCACTGGGGTCGATATAATCGACTTAATCCGTTTGTCTGTCCTCTCTGTGTTTAGCCCCTTGTGGGTAGTAAAGAAATAGGTATTTCGTCTGCCATTACGTTCTGAGTTCAAATTCCGCTGAGGTCGACTTTGCCTTTCATCCTTTCGGGGTACGATAAATTAAGTACCAATTGCCTACTGGGGTCGATGTAATCGACTGGTCCCCTCCCCAAACATTTTGTGCCTTATTCCTAGAGTAGAAAAGAGTATATGTTTCGCTTAAGGCGGCGATCTGGCAGGTTCGTTACCTCATCGGGAAAAACGCTTAGCGGCATTTCTTCGAATTCACATTCTGAGTTCAAATGCCGCCGAGGGTCGACTTTTCCTTTCATCTTTTCGGGGTCGATGAAATAAGTACCTGTTGAACACTTGGGTGATGTAAAGTATTTAGCCCTTTCTCCGAAATTGCTGGCCTCGTGCTAAAGTTTGAAATCAATATATGTATCGTTTTATAAGGTGGCGTGCCGGCAGAATATGTATATATATATATATATATATATTGGGTTGTCCGGAAAGTTCGTGCCGATTTTATAGTAGCTTACCTTTCGACTTATTTTAGAACATGGTTGAGTCCATAAAATAGGATTTGACTACACCTCCATTTAGAGCACAGTTTAACCCACCTTTTCGTAGAAGAAGGTTTATGTTCCTATAACCTGTGTTAATTCTGTAATCCTTTAAAATGAAAGATAAGAAAGTTCATTTTCGGCACTTGATGCTTTTCTTTTTCCATAAAGGTAAAAAGGCCTCACAAGCAACCAAAGAAATATGCACAGTTTACGGTGTCGTTTCTTTATCCGACAGAACCGTACGGAAGTGGTTCGCAAGGTTCCGAGCTGGAAATTGTAGCCTTATTGATAAAGAGCGATCAGGCAGACCATCCACTACAGATGATGACCAAATCAAGTCATTAATTGAGAATAACCCACATTACACAACCCGAGAATTGGCACAAAGCCTCAACCTATCAAAATCCGTATTTCATGAGCACCTGGTAAAGCTTGGGTACACAAATCGCTACGATGTTTGGGTACCACATGAATTGAGTGAGAAGAACCGTTTGGATCGCATTTCCAGACTGAAAACGCGCCTTTTTTAAATCAAATTGTGACAGGTGATGAGAAATGGATTATCTACCGAAATGTTCAGAGAAAGTGATCCTGGAGTAAGCGACATGAGCCACCCTTAGCCACCCCAAAAGCGGGTCTTCGCCATAAAAAATTTTGCTTTGTGTCTGATGGGATTGAAAAGGAATTCTGTACTATGAGCTTCTCCCAAGTAACCAAACAATTAATTCTGAGAAATACTGCACACAACTGGACGAGTTAAAAGCAGCAATTCAAGAGAAACGTCCAGAATTGGCCAACAGGAAGGGTGTTGTTTTCCAACATGATAATGCAAGACCGCACATTTCTTTTGGAACCAGACAAAAATTGCTGCAGCTCGGCTTGGATGTGTTACCCAACCCTCCATATTCACCAGATATTATTCCTTCGGATTTCCACTTATTCAGGTCTCTGCAGAATAGTCTTAATGGTAAAAATTTCAATTTCTTGGATGACGTAAAAAGATACCTTGATGATTTCTTTGCCATGAAACCACCTCAATTCTGGAAAGAGGGTATTTTCAAGTTAGAGGAAAGATGAAGACGCATTGTGCAACAAAATGGTTCATATTTGGTTCATTAAAGATGTAATGGCAAGTATTTATTGACCTTTTCTTTCCTTTAAAAATCGGCACGAACTTTCCGGACACCCAATATATATATATATATATATATATATATATATAATATATATATATATATATATATATATATAGGGTTTTCAAAAAGTCTCTCCGCAGTAAATATTTAATGGTTTTCGGGGCGATCCTTGTACACTGATCCTCTACTTGCTCCCCAGAAAAAAAGGCTGGCGGTATTAAATCAGGTGAAATTGGTGGCCAAAGTCCCTGCCAAATAATCCGTTCATCGAAAAAACTCTTGAAATAATGCGTAGGAGGATGCGCAGGAAGAAAGAATTCACAGCAAAGAGACATTTTATACACACTGTATATATATATATACAATTTTATAATGTCAATGAAATATATTGTAAATCTGCTAATCAAGTTATGAATAGTCAAGACAAAGATTTAAATAATGAAGGTGAATAATAATGCACGTATATACGATCATAAGCAAACGTTCAATATTTCAATAAGTGTGTTCTTCTGATAAAAAAAAAAAATCTGAAAAAAAAATCGAAACCTAACGGCGAGTGAAAGGAAAAATCATTTTGCATTCTTTTTCTTAAAAAAAAATTCTGAACAGAATATGGAATAATGTTTTATGCGCCCTTAAGAAATCTCTATAAAAAAATATTATATTTTTCAATAAAATTCTATATTTATATAATAAAATTTTGATATCCCATTTTGTAGCAGAACTGATACCAAAATAACCTAAACTTTCAAATGGACGGTACTTGATGTATCAACAAAGTGATATTAACGGTATAATATTTGTCTTTTCTGCATTTTTTTAAATCTTTTCCTTACCATTGTCAATCTAAAATAAAATCTACAGAGAACAGAAAATAAAACAGCGTATTTCCATTAATTTACGATCCTTATTCGCTTCAACAGTATTTTCAAAATAAGCCAATTATAGATGCTATTTCATGCACATAAAACCAGAATTATGGTAAATTTACAAAATACAAATTACTAAAATGCAAAGCACTGTAGTGTATTATTCCTAACACCACGCAGCAAATCTTTATCCGAATATTAAACGTTATAAAAGAAAGGCATTTATTTGTCTTACATTTTGTCTTTAATAGTCTTGCAACCATTAGCTAAATTCGTTTCTTATGGACCGGCCTCGTTGTAATAGAAAATCTGATAGTGGAGATTTCTTGACAGAATAATACAATATTAAAAGAACGATGTTATCTTTGAATTTCTAGATCAGATCTGCAGCCGTAAGAATATTCTTTCATCTTGCTGTTAGAGACTGAGATAACTACCAAATATTAGCTGTGTGAAGCCAGTATAAACACGAGGGCGACAGATATGATCAATATTCACTTGTAAATATCCTCAAACTCTTCCACTACTTAAACAATCGCCGCTAAAGTTGCCAGGGAAAAAAATGACAATTTAATGGAGAACAGCAAAGCTTTTAAACCCGTTTCACAAAAGAATCTTCAAACAAAGTTTTGCTAATTAATAATAGGAAAAAAATGGGTGAGTGTTATTAAAATAAATTATCCGAACAGAATACTGCTTTCGCATATCAGCATTTGCCAATGGCAGTTTTAATTGGTCATTCTATGGCGATGTCAGTCAGCGAAAGGTACTGGACGCTCAGAAATATATCAAGTCAACTTTCGCCCCTGTACACGACAGACATTGCCGACGCATTTTACCAGCGATTTCCAGCGACAAACGACTCTAACTTCCCCCCAAAGGCCTCAGTTATTCGTTCCTTGCTCTTCTCTTCTTAAATAATAAATATATTGGGTGCAGGCATGGCTATGTGGTTAAGGAGCACGCTTTGCAACCATATATATTTCTTTACTACCCACAAGGGGCTAAACACAGAGGGGACAAATAAGGACAGACAAACGGATTAAGTCGATTACATCGACCCCAGTGCGTAACTGGTACTTAATTTATCGACCCTGAAAGGATGAAAGGCAAAGTCGACCTCGGCGGAATTTGAACTCGGAACGTAACGACAGACGAAATACAGCTACGCATTTCGCCCAGCGTGCTAACGTTTCTGCCAGCTCGCTTTGCAACCATATAGTTTGGGGTTCAGTCCCACAGAGTGAAACATGTTATATAAATATATGTGCGTTTATATGTATTCGCGTTTGTGACTATTCGCCCCAATGCTTGACGAACGATGTTGGTTTATTTACGTCCCCGTAACTTAACGGTTCTGCAAAAGAGACTGATAGAATAAGTACCGTACCAGACTTAAACGTAAGTACTGGAGTCAATTTGTTCGACTAAATTATTCAAGGTGGTGCCCCAACAGGGCCGCAGTCTAATGACTGAAACCAGTGCAAAATAAAAGATACTGTCCCTGGGTTCATTGCTTGTAATTTTTGAGTTGGTGACTGAAAATATCTTTCTTCACTTGCGTCTAGAAGTAACTGAACAACACCCAGAAGCATTTAACAGAAGATTTTATTATCGCACATGAAGACAAACTGCGTTGGCCTTTTATAGATGACAGCAGCAATAATTACATACTAGGAGAGAGATACTACTTGGGGTTAACGGCAAGCTATTGATACGGCAACATGAGGCTTGCTCAACATAATTGGAAACAAATGGGCTATGTTCGTGACTATGGAGGTCCCTGTCAACTGCGCCACTTATCTTAGAGGCCTTCCTGGGTCGTCTAGCTCGTAAAAATCTACGCCGAACGATTTTATAAGGGGCCGATCTTCGAGAAAACCTATTCATGCCGCCACTTCACATTGATTGGTCGGTAAATAGACCGATCACGTGAAACTATGGCGGTTTACTCGTAGTATTTGACTGCAAATCCAAGGATTCAGTTTCGAATCACAACTACGTTTCTAACCCCACCCCCAAGTGAAAACACAGCACTACAAATTAAATGCACTTAAAATAGTCTGGCAAAATCCGAGTTATCTTCTTACCAAGTCGCCATGATAATCCGCAAACTCCTCACAAAGAAAAGGATAAAAAAGCTTTTAATTTTTACGCACAAAATTTCACCTGGAAAATAACGTAATATTCTGCATCCTTTAAGGGTAATGCTTAAAGTAAACATTTACTACCAAAATAGAATTTTTACTAAAACATGGTTATTAATAAAGGACATATTTTGAGAAAATAATTTAACTGCCTCGTGTAATGCAAGGTTTTCTAATCGTTTTTATGTAGTGGAAAATTTTCAAAAAATCGAAGATGCAATTTATAAAATTGCTGGCAGAGATTTTTTATCAGCCATACTGTATGTGTGTGTGTGTATATGTATGTATATGTATGTATATCCATTATGTATGTGTGTATGAATGTATGTATGTATGTATGTATGTATGTATGAATGTATGTATGTATGTATGTATGTATGTATGATGTATGTATATGTATGTATCGTATATACATGTATGTATGTACACACACACACACACACACACACACACACACACACACACATATATATATATATATATATATATATATAATATATATATATATATATATGTTATATATATATAGTTTTTCCAAACTTTAATTGTTTTCCATACTTACAGTTGAAAAAGTCTCAATGACTGAAACCGGTACTGAAATGTTTTTTATAAAATTATTTTAGCATTTTCTACCTTGACTTTTTCCCTGTGTGTGTGTGTTTTTGTGTGTGTGTGTGCGTGAGTGTGTGTGTGTGTGTGTGTGTTGTGTGTGTGTGTGTGTGTGTGTGTGCACGTGTATGTGCTTGCGTGTGTATGAAGTTATTCGTTTGTAACAACTGAGCTCGAAGTAGAAAAGTTATAAATAATAACGGTTAATACTGAAAGATGTCTGTCTTGTTTACAGAAGATGAGGGTTTGAATCCCATGGCAGCCAACGACTTTTTCAATCCAAGTATTTATATGCTACTATTTATAGCTTTTCTACTTCGAGTCCAAACGTCAAAAATTATTTATTTCACGTTGTCTTGAAGTCTCAAATTTTTATGACAGTAGTATAGTATAGTAGTAGTAGTAGTAGTAGTAGTAGTAGTAGTAGTAGTAGTAGTAGTAGTAGTAGTAGTAGTAGTAGTACATCAGCAGCAACAGCAGTAGTAGTAGTAGCAGCGGTAGTGTAGTTGCAGCAGCAGTAGTGGTAGTGGTGGTGGTGATGGTAGAGTAGCAGTAGTAGCGGCGGAGGCAGCAGCAGCACCACCAGTAGTAGTAGTAGTAATAGTAGTAGTAGTAGCAGCAGCAGCAGTAGTAGTAGTAGTAGTAGTGGTGGTGGTCGTCGTCGTCGTCGTCGTGGTTGTAGAGTAGCAGTAGTAACGGCGGCGACGGCAGCAGCAGCAGTAGTAGTAGTAGTAGTAGTAGTAGTAGTAGTAGGCAAGTAAGTAAGTAAAAAAAAACATTTCTGGTTGAGATTGTACAGCCTGAGAAAAAGTGAGAGAATTTTATAATCTTCCAGATAAAGCTTGGATCTTGTATTAAAGAGAGAATTTTGAAGCCATTTGCTTTCGCAAGGGGATTCGTTCGTTACTTTTGTTTATTAGATTTTCTTTGGCAAATAAAATGGATAAACTCGGCATAAATTGCTGTGTCTGCCATTACAAGTATAGGACTTGACCTTTGATTTTCATTTTCTGTTTCAGTGTATAGTTAGTATACTCTTTTCACTCTAAAATAAATTTCGAGAGATACGTTACGTTTCTCTCTTCAGATTTCTAAATGTTTTAGTATGATTATTGCAACGTACTTTAAATGGTGTGGAAGTGGAACCTATACATACATACATATATACACATACTTACATATATATATATTTATATATATATATATATATATATATATATATTATATTGTGTGTGTGGGTGGGTGGGTGGGTGGGTAATATCAGTGGTGATTTTGCATTGTAGGGACTATATCATTATTTAAGAATTTATAGCTGAAAGAAGTTATTGTATTTACAGTTGGTATTCCTGTATATCTTTAAAAAATTACATTTATTCTTCTTTGAAGAATAAATGGAGATTTTTTTCTTTTTTCTGATTCTGATGGTTCTCTGTAGATAACAGTTATTCAACAACATTAGGCCATCATCCAGGTATAGATCTCTTTCTCAGCGCGGGACGTAAGCAAAGGCCGATTGAAGTAAGCAAAGGTCGATTAAGTCACTGATTTCCTCTCCAACACCACCACCCCAATCTCTCTCTCTTTATCTCTCTCTCTCTCACACACACACACTCTCTGTGGTAATATATACTTCCCTGTGCTTGATACTGATTATAAAACTAGCAAAGTTGAAGGCCTTATTTAGAAGAGAGGACTAATAAAAGAGATATAATACTCTTTAAGGTTACACGATAAAAACTTAGTATTAATATTAGGAATCTAGTTAAACCCACAAATCCATTTCTTGTGTCGTTTTCGATAAGTTGTAATCAGGTTGATAGCTTTCTAACCTTAGCGATAATTCTATCAAGAATTTGTTTACTGATATTCTCGATATAAATTTTGTTGTTGTTGTTGTTGTTGTTTTATCAGATTAACTTTATCAAGGCTTTCTTCTTCTTCTTCTTCTTCTTCTTCTTCTTCTTCTTCTTCTTCTTCTCCTTCTTCTTCTCCTCCTTCTTCTTCTTCTTCTTCTACTGTTACTACTACTACTACTACTACTACTTCTTCTTCTTCTTTTTCTTCTTCTTCTTCTACTACTACTACTACTACTTCTTCTTCTCCTCCTCCTTCTCCTTCGCCTTCTTCTGAATCTCCTTCTGAATTTTTTTATTCTTCTTTTCGTCCTCTTCTTCCTCCTCCTCTTTCCCCTTTTTTATCTCTTACCATCACCTTAGTCTTCATCTTGCATTTCTTCCTCGTTTTCCATTTCTCCCCTCATCCTCATCCTCCTCCCCCTCTTCCTCCTCCTCTAATATACAACATCCAACACAATTTAAGCTGTCTTTTATAAAACATTATTTTCCTTGACTTCTATTTTCTTCCAGAAATATTGACTCTTTTAATTGATTACTTCTTTGTCATAATTAATAAATAATGTTTAAATTAGGAATTATAGATGTAAATTTTTCTTCATATATTTTCATTTTTGATGGTTAGTTTGGAAAAAAAAACTTTTCATGTTTAAACAGGAAAGAGGTAAATATATGAAATATAATTAAATGGTGACCCCCACCCCCCACCTGATTACAATGTCTCAATACGACCAGAATTTAGAAATTTCCTGATTTAAAACAATAATTTCTTCATTTTTTTTATGTCCTTTTCATTCTTTAATAAGAAATATTTAAAGAAATTTAATTAAATTACTTAACGAAATAACAGCAACGAAAATTCAGTCAACTTATGATGTCGTCGGATGAGGCGATAACAACTCCGAAATGCTAGCACCTATCACAGTCTAGGTAGGTGGCGCTGAGAGCTGATCAAGGTGTATACACACCATTTATCAACGAGCGAGATATATTCTCCGTGATAAAATGCAGTGAACAGCTTGTTCTCCAATTCGAAAGTGCATCAAGCATATTTGAACTCTTACTCTTTTACTCTTTTACTTGTTTCAGTCACTTGACTGCGGCCATGCTGGAGCACCACCTTTAATCGAGCAAATCGACCCTGGGACTTATTCTTTGTAAGCCCAGTACTTATTCTATCGGTCTCTTTTGCCGAACCTCTAAGTGACGGGGACATAAACACGCCAGCATCGGTTGTCAAGCAATACTAGGTGGACAATCACAGACATACAAACAACACACACGCACATATATATATATACATATATATACGACAGGCTTCTTTCAGTTTCCGTCTACCAAATCCACTCACAAGGCTTTGGTCGGCCCGAGGCTATAGTAGGAGACACTTGCCTAAGATGCCACGCAGTGGGACTGAACCCGGAACCATGTGGTTGGTTAGCAAGCTACTTACCACACAGCCACTATACTATACATATATATGACGGGCTTCTTTTCAGGTTCGTTCTACCAAATCCACTCACAAGGCTTGGTCGGCCCGAGATATAGTGGGAAACTTGCCCAAGGTGCCACGCAGTGGGAACTGAACCCGGAACCATGCGGTGGTAAGCAAGCTACTACCACACAGCCACTCCTGCGCCTATAATAACTGGTAACAACATTTCAATATTTAATGTTTATCGCCATCTTGGATAGCCACACAGACCCCCCCCCCCAAGGATCAATGTTAACTACTTTTATTTTGAAATTGGGTTCATACTTAACTCTTACTAAACAGTATAACGTTATTCTAGGAATAGGTGGAGGCGCAATGGCCCATGGTTAGGGAGAGGACTCGCGTCGTAGGATCGCGGTTTCGATTCCCAGACCGGGCGTTGTGAGTGTTTATTGAGCAAAAACACCTAAAAGCTCCACGATGGCTCCGGCAGGATGGTGGTGATCCCTGCTGATATCTTTACCACAACTTTCTCTCACTCTTACTTCCTGTTTGTGTGTACCTGTATTTCAAAGGGCTGGTTTGTCACTCTCTGTGTCACGCTGAATATCCCTGAGAACTACGTACTTAAGGGTACACGTGTCTGTGGAGTGCTCAGCCACTTACACGTTAATTTCACGAGCAGGCTGTTCCGTTGATTCGGATCAACCGGAACCCTCGTCGTCGTAACCGACGGAGTGCTTCCATTCTAGGAATACAATGATCTATAATAATAGAAGCGAAATTCTGTCCGTCCGTCTGGGACCCCCGTATCTTAGTCTACATTTGCTCTCTACATAAACATATTATACCTTTTTGGAATCAGAATGATCCTGGAAGTGAAAATCTGCCCATCATTTGATTCTTGAACATCCAACATTAGTATCAAATTTAAACGCATTTGGGCTGCTATTTCTAGCAGGTAAAGCTTGGCTGGTTCACGCCATCTTGGTTGGCGTTTGTCAGATGACGTCAGAGATCGATGGGCGGGTAAATGACATTTGCTTCGTTAATTTTACGTCGAGGTAAGAACTTTGGGACAAATTAGCCAACAATTGGAATTCGACTTAGGACTGGAACCATAGAATGATTGCATTGCAGAATTAATTCTCATCAGTCCTTAACCTCAGATCAAACACCACCGGGGCATATAGTCATTATAGACGTATTATAGTCATGCTATTTAGCTCCTTGTACTTTTGGGCCACAGGCTCAGTTAATCCTCCGCAGGAGCTAGCTTAAAAGTCCACACGAAGTGCGTCTTTTAAGTTAATATAGAAATGTATCTATAAAAAATCTGACATCTTTCCGTCGACTTATTACGCTAATTACTAATTAAAGCTTAAAAGGCTATTCGTCATATATAATAAGGTGTCATAATTTAATGGAAAACTTAGCTTTACGCCTGTATATACCTAGACCAGAGGGCAGCAAACTTACACCATTGACCTTTTCATAAAATCATCGCTGATTTATCGATTCCCATCATGTAAATTTCTAATATATAATTAAAAAGTATAATCAATAAAAAAAAATTAATTTAAAAACAATAATTCCTTCGCTATTCGGTTTGATTACAACCTTTTGATAAAACGAAAAAATTTGTAAGCAATTTAATGAAAATTGCTTAAGCGAAAATTGATAAACAGAAATAAAAAAAATTCAGTCATATTATATTGATTTAGGTAGAATACTTAATGTTTATCGATCCCTTGGATAGTCACGTGGACCTACCCGGGGTTCAATGTGGCTCGCTTTACGGACCCCTTGACCAAGACAACCAGGGAAATTATGACTGACTTTTGAACGTAGGGAAGAATTTGAAAACAGCTTCATCATTTGTTGAGGGATTTGTTAGGCCGGAAATGTCAACTAACTTCCGACAAATTCTTTTTGACCGGATGGTAGCCATTACATTATATTTTTCTTGTTTGAGTAAAAAACGATCAATGCTGATTTCATTGAATTTTAGTCTAATGTAGGAAAGAAATGATATTTAGATGAAAGTATACACTACCGTCAGAAATTAACTAACACCCTTGATTTGCTCTTCACTCAAGGTATGTGCTGTCACCTAGTGGCCATATCTCGAACTATTGCTTTGTTGCGAGTTCACTGTTGCGCAGAACGATGACGTAACTTTGTTTGCAGAGCAGTTTGAGAGTCTACAGCCTTATGATGTTGACATAGCAGTGCAACAACAACTTGGAGTGCGGATGCAGACAAATCTTCCTTTGTTTAATAGATATAGGTAGCGCCTCGCAAGGACCGAAATCACACCATACTAAGTTTTCTCATCGCGTAAGACGTTTTGAACAGCTCATAAGGTTAATTGATTTAACCTATTTAATGTAGAAATTTGAGAAGTGCTAATTAATTTCTGACGCAAGTGTATTGTATTTTTCATTTCCATAGAGCCGCTTTTATTATCAGTTCTATTTGCTTTATGATTTCAATCAAAAATACCATATGAGGTCTGTTTGTTCACTCTCTCCTCTCTCTCTCTCTCTCTCTCTCTCTCTCTCTCTCTCTCTCTTTATTTTTATCTATGCTACATCCTTTGCGTGTCCTCTGCATCATATGTGATCCACAGAACGTTAACCTCACACGTTTCTGCGTCACGTTTGATGCACATTCCAGTATTTCGTAACGGCAATATATTTTTTATGCTGTTTGCAATATTATTGTGTTTCTCTATCAGAACGTATAATTTATACAGTAATATTTATACTGCAATCGTAAATATCTGTGCATCCTTAGTCATGCACAAAGAATATGACAGAAATTTAACGTGATTCAAATTCTGAATTAAAAAATACTGTACTTTTTTTATTCATTCACTAAATAAATCAACTTTTCTATAAATATAAGGTAAAAAGTAATCATTCATATTGTGAAATATGATAACAGTTTATCTAAACACAAAAAATATTATACTAATTAGAAAATATTTTTCAAAATATGAGATTGAACTTAGTTTTAATAATGAAAAAAAAAATACGAACCTTATTAGGAGTGTCGAAACTAAAGATAACCTTTGAAAAAAATATTTATGCAAAAAAATAATAATAATAATAATAATAAATAAAAGAGATAAATCTGTGAATGAACCATGTTGTAATACATTAAGTGTAATAACAACCACTGCAAAGGTTGATATCAAAAAAAAAACCCAGCGAAAGATAACTCTTGTGAATATACATCGTATAAACAAAGATGGAGAAAATATTTTATTTTGTTTTGCATTGGTAAGCAAAATGACTTTTTACATCCCACACATTAACTCAGCATTTTGCTTAGCTTTTGCTGTGGCTCGGCTGCTTACCATTTTTCTTATTAATAGTCATGACATCTTCCCCAGGGCAACTTTTCCACCACCTTCTCTTTTAATTGTCTTCTATTCACGTTCAATTCTCGCTGGTATTGGTAACATTGTGTTTCTTTGCATAATCTAACAATGATCTTCCTACAGATTGTGTGAATTGATGAACGGTGAATGTAGTTTTAAGAACACTTATTGAAAAGAAAACTCCCAACTATTCAATGCAGCGATGTTTTACATTCTATCTACACCACTTTATACTTTTGCTAACAGGACTACATGATATACATACATACGTACAGACAAACAGATATATATATATATATATATATATATAATATATATATATATATATATATTAGAAGAAATGAGGTACTCAGAAAATCGGATGGTTTATATTTACAGATATTTATTTGTATATTACATTTTTTATATATATCATATCACTTAGATCATTAGCGCTTTCTCCCATTCTAGTGGGGTTATATATATATATATTATATATATATATATAGATAGAGAGAGAGAGAGAGAGGGGGGGGGGAGAGAGAGAAATAGATAGAGAGATAGATAGATAGATAGATAGATAGATAGATAGATAGATAGATAGATAGATAGATAGATATTGATATAGATATATATATGTGTGTGCTTCCGGTGCGAATGTTTTTTTTTTATTAAGGCGCCGTGATTTACAATCCTGTAAATAATAATAATGGTATTTTTATATAAGCTTAAAGCTTAGGGCGATCACCGTGCATTGACTAAGAAAAATAGTCTAACAAAGGGGCATATAAGCCCTCGACAGAAAAAGAAGGCTTTCTTATCCGCGTGGGAGATGAACCCACATCCCTTTGTTAATGCAACAAAGTGTGTTACATTTACCTTCCCACGCGGATAGGAAGGTTTTTTTTTTCTTATATTCCCCTTTATTAGACTATTTTCCTTAATCATTGCAAGGTGATCGCCATAAGTTTTAAGCTTATGTAAAAATACTATTATATATATATAATATATATATATATATATATATATATGTGTGTGTGTGGTGTGTGTGTGTGTGTGTGTGTGTGTGTGTGTGTGTGTGTGTGTGTATGAGAAAAAATAACTTCATAAGGAGCAATTCAAACTTTTAGAAGGATCCAAAAAGAAAGAAAAAATAATTTGCAATAAAAAAATTCGTCATATTAATAAAAATCAGCCAGAGCAAGTATTAAGAATATGAAAATAACAATTGGAAAAATTCGTTATAAGTATAAAGATACCATAAGCAAGTATAAAAATGGAGAAAATATGTTGAAATCAAAATTGAATTCAATACATACGCACGTTTCAAAAACACACCAGTACCGGTTGTCAATGGATGGGTGACGGGCAAACATGGATTGGATTGGATTGCCTATGTTGAATCCGCTGCAGAACGAAGGCTTCGGCATGTGTGTGCGTGAGAGTGTGTGTAAGATTGCGTGTATGTGTGTATGAGTGTGTGTGTTTGTGCGTATGTGTGAGAGTGTGTATGTATGTGTATGATTGTGTGTGTTTATGGTATTTTTATACCTATAGCGAATTTTATATATATATATATGTGTGTGTGTGTGTGTGTAATAGCATAGTATATAAGTACCAGTTGAGCACTGGGTTTGATGTAATCGATTTAGGTAAGAGTATCCAACTGCTGCACCTCTCTTCCAAGCTATGTCGAGCCAGTGTGGCAGAGTAAGCTCATCAAACCAGTTTGATCTCACGTTCAATTTCACCGCCTCCGCATCAAACCGTTGTTGTTGGAGAGAACATGCTGAGGCCTTCGTTTTGCAGCGGACTGAACATAGGTAATCCAATCCAATCCGTGTCTGCCCCTCAGCCATCGATTGACAACCGGGTGCTGGTGTGTTTACGTCCCCGCATTCTAGCGGCTCAGCATAAAGAGACCGATAGAATAAGTACCAGTTTCTAAAAACGATAAGTAGTGGAGTCGATATATTCGACTAAAATTCTTCAAGGCGGTGCCCCAGCATGGCCGCAGTCTAGTGACTGAAACACGTCAAAGATAAAAGATAATTTGTGTGTATGTGTCTGTGTGTGTGAGTATGTGTGTATGTGTGTATGTGTGTATGTGTGTGTATGTGAGTGTGTGTGTGTGTGTGTGTGTGTGTGTGTGTGAAAGTGTGTGTGCGTGAGTGTGTGTGTAATATGATATCATTTTATTTATAGATCATTTCCACTCTGTGCTCGGTTATAAGTTAGTCGGACAAATTTTTGATACCACATTGCCTTGATATGCTCTTTTAGTAAATTTCTTCATACCATTTCCATGAAAACTTGATACAAACCATGAAGACGCCTTTTCTATTCTAAAATTCCATTATTCCTTATTTATTTCCCCCTCTTTCAGTTCTGCAGATGCTTTACACACATACATTCGGTTCCTTGCTTCTATTTTGCTTCACATCGCCACAGTAATTTGTATTTTTATTATTCAAATAAGTTTCTAACTCAATGCAGCTATATTAGTTGTCAGCTTCCAAAATTCTTCCCTCATTTAGCAGCAATTCTTTTGCCATTTCGACAACTACTGTGCCAAAATCATTCAAATCAGGTAATTTATTTTCCATAACAACTGTGAGACATTCCAACAGCATCCGTTCGTCTTACATAGCTTAAACAGTTATACTACGTATTCATATTTGTGAGCTTTGCCTGGATTATAATTGTCTGAGCGATAGCCTGCTGCCTCAATATAAAATCATAACTTAGTTAACAGATATCGTCTTCTAGAATAAAAATTTCCTTAATTTTTGAAAGAAGCAAGTTTACGATGTTTGATATTTCACGTAATCTTATTTATCCGTTTCAGTTGTTTATTGTTTGAGTCATACAAGTTCTTTTTAAGAGTAATAGAGGAAAAAAATCTATTGTAACTCCATTCGATGTTATAAAATGAAGGCTAATAAGACAATTTGTTTCCCAGTAAAATCTTTATTTCATTAATTCCGTCAACTGCCTTTCATTCTTTAACAACAAAACTCATTCGTTTTGTAAAATAAATCTCGTATTTTTTTTATAATTCGACAGTTCAAAGTATTCGTTCTCCCAGACGTTCATTTCTCCAATAATAACTCCAACAAAATTATTGAAAACAAAAAAAGAAAAGAAAAATATAATTTTAAAAAAGCTCTCCTAAATCTTCTTAAACTTTAAAAATTTCAGTACAATATGCAAACTAAAAAAATATATGCATATACACAGATGAGAACTAAATAATTGGAGAAGATCGCTTGTATAAAATATGAAATTCAAAATAAAAATTTGAAAACAAAAATAAAACTATAATTTGACAATAGTCATCGTAACTTTAATTTTAACATTACTGAACATAAAGATAGAGAAAGAGATAGAAGAGGAGTGAAAGAGAGAGACAGACAAACAGAGAAACAGAGATAGAGAACAAATTATTGGGTAGTTAATACAGAAAATAAAAAAAAAGCGTTGCTTCAACGTCTGCTAATTTTCTTTGTATGTGCTTTGCAGAGAACAAAATTTTACCCTTCACCTGTTTTCCTTTTCTATATTTTTCTATGGCAATTTTTATTTTATTTAATTACCCTGCGCGCGTAAGCGAAAGCAGGGTATTGTAATCACTCGTCTTTGTCTGTTTGTCTGTGTGTTTGCAAAATTACTGGCAGAAATACTCCTTGGGTGAGTGGCTCAAAAGGATGAACATTTGGTTTGGTTATCTTTGAAGAAAAAAAA
Organism: Octopus sinensis; assembly: GCF_006345805.1. Lineage (NCBI taxonomy): Eukaryota > Metazoa > Mollusca > Cephalopoda > Octopoda > Octopodidae > Octopus > Octopus sinensis. The sequence continues at coordinate 4,983 of NW_021824981.1, read as the reverse complement.
CTTTTTTAAGTCGAACTTACAAATTTCCCGATAAGCAAGTGGTCATATTATTTTGTTCCCTTTCTTTTTCATATGAATCTACCCTCGTCTGCGTGTGTACACGTGTGTACCTATGCGCGCAGACACGTGTGCGTACATACATACATATGCGAATGTATGTGTGTATATGTGTGCGTATGTATGTGTGTACGTGTGTGTACAGTGATGAATTTGGGGGTTTCGTTTATTTACGAGTTGATTTCTTGATTTCACAGGTGTATAAATACCTATAATGGTGATACTTAAAAAAAAACTTAATTCACTTCAATTAAAAAGCATGTGTAAACAACGCACTCTAAGCCACACTATAATTTGCGAAAAAATTTACCTGCTCGCAGGGTATGCATCGCCCCTCCGATGTCGCCCCCCCCCCCATTTATTTATTTATTTATCTGTTTTCTGGTAGAGATTACTAATTGGCAAAAGGATCAAGAAAGATTTTGAGATAAACCATTCGCTTTGTATATCTTACTCTGTAAATAAGAACATTTACCGATTTGGTCGGTGTTGCAGTTTTTCACGGATTCACTGTACCAAATAATAGCTTCTTTGTAAATATTGAGGCAGCCTCTAAACAACGTGGATTTTATAGTGAATGCAATGTGTAATAATGTAGACATTGTGTTGAAACTAATTTAGCTTTATTATCAATGGTCATATTTTTATGATCTCCCGTGATCTCTGTCTTCAGTTCGTAGCAGCTTTCGTTTATGGCTGCTTTCGAAATTTACTTTAAAGACGTTGTTTATAATTCTCTTAATCCACATTCACAAACTCTGCATCGCTCATTCGATGATGTCGCTTTTTCAATTTAGTTTCTAAATCAAATAAATGTGACATTGGTGATACAGAAGGTCCAAGTTGAATAGATTTCTCTGCAGCATAATTGAACCGAGATAACGCAGCAACAAATGCAAAAGCGTTATACTAATTACGCGCCATTGTTCTAAACCCCCTTCTCTTGTTCATTTTTGTTGTATAAAATTAGTTTCATGTCTCAAGCAAAAATATTTCTTTTCAATCTTGCCTCTCTTTCTTCAATGGAGGAGTTATTCCATTGTTTCTGTTGCCTTTCAAAATAACCATTTGTTCAGTTTCGTTTCATCTCGCATCAGTCTCTTTTAGTTCTCTTAAGAACATCAGATCTTACAAATAAGTTGAGGACTTCAACTTCATACCTATGGAAGCGTTCATTATAGCCTTTCACCTATATTGTTCCTTCATTCATCTCCCCTCTTTCTCTCTCTCTCTCCATCTCTCTCTCTCTCTCTCTCTCCATGTCGCTCTCTCTCTACCTTCATCTTTTCTTTAAATTTTTTTATCTCATCCATTATTCCATTCTCATCCCATTTACTCTGCTCTTTTCCCTTTTGACTGTTTCATCTCCCCATCCGCTCATTTATCACCCTCTTCCCTTTCTCTCTCTCTCTCTCCCTCGCACACACACACACACACACACACACACACACACACACACACACTCATTAATCACAGAGACTTAATCGTTTCATTTTCTCGTTTTTCTCATTCTTGTTATGATCCCCGTCTTATAAACCCTGTATTCTTTCCTAAAAATTATTATACTTGGTTTTAAATTTTGGGGGTAAGCCTTTATAACATAATAAAGCATTTATGACACTCGCATGCATTTATATTCCTTTCTGTATTATTGTCAGTTATTTGGAGGCGCAATGGCCCAGTGGTTAGGGCAGCGGACTCGCGGTCATAGGATCGCGGTTTCGATTCCCAGACCGGGCGTTGTGAGTGTTTATTGAGCGAAAAACACACTAAAAGCTCCACGCGGCTCCGGCAGGGGATGGTGGTGATCCCTGCCTGTACTCTTTCACCACAACTTTCTCTCACTCTTACTTCCTGTTTCTGTTGTACCTGTATTTCAAAGGGCCGGCCTTGTCATCTCTGTGTCACGCTGAATATCCCCGAGAACTACGTTAAGGGTGCACGTGTTGTGGAGTGCTCAGCCACTTACACGTTAATTTCACGAGCAGGATGTTCCGTTGATTCGGATCAACCGGAACCCTCATCGTTGTAACCGACGGAGTGCTTCCATTCCATTGTCAGTATAATACAGTCTGTAATGTATTTTCAATGTTTTTCACGTGGCTTAGTGGTTAGGGTGTTACCTTCATGATCGTAAAATTGTGATTTCGATTCCTGAACCGGGCGACGTGTTGTGTTCTTCAGCAAAATACTTCATTTCACGTTGCTCCAATCCTCGACGGACAGGCGTCCCATCCAGTTGGGGCAAATATATACACCAGAAAAACTAGGAAACTGGCCTTCTGAGTTGTTATGACTCAGGGAAGGAACGTTACTACTATATTGGGTACAGGCCTTCGTAAATATACTAGAAATCTAATTTGTGTTGGTACTGCTTTTACCATTCTTTCAATGTTTCGCAGATTTCTCACACTCATCTAGAGCGGATTTTTACAAACAAATACGCTATAAATGATGAAAAGTGAGAGTCAATCTATCAGGGGAAAGGACGGGACGAAAGCGAGTAGTTTGGAGAGAAGCAGACGACAGGCAACCAGACGACAGGCAACCAGACGACAGGCAACCAGACGACAGGACACTTGAGAAACAGCAGAAACAGCAGTGGAGGCGCAATGGCCCAATGGTTAGGGCAGTGGACTCGCGGTCGGATGATCGCGGTTTCGATTCCCAGACCGGGCGTTGTGTGTGTTTATTGAGCGAAAACACCTAAAGCTCCACGAGGCTCCGGCAGTGGGTAGTGGCGACTCCTGTTGTACTCTTTCGCCACAACTTTCTCTCACTCTTTCTTCCTGTTTCTTGTCCCCGACTTCCTACGCAACTGCTGAGCCTGGATGCGCATTCATCCATCCGTCGATGCTCTCGGTGTCGGAGGGTGGGGGGTGACCTGCTTTCTCTTCTGCGGGTTTTACGAATAGCAAAGGACCACGTTTCGGACTTCTCCCAAGAGGACGAAGACCGCTTCGCTCAACAACAACAACAACAGCAGCAGCAGCAGCAACAGCAGAAGCAGCAAGAGATTTGATGACGTGAGCGACAACCAACCAAGAAACAAACCAGCCAGACGACAGTTGTTTGGTAGTAAGTGTTTGACAGCCACCCGGGTGACAAGGAAACGGAAGGGTGGCCAAAGAGATGGTCAGGTTTGGACTGTACCTCGGTCTGGGACACAGATAGCTACAAAAATCTCACTGAATATCTCACATCTCTCTCCCTAATAATATATTTATATATATATATATATATATATATATATATATATATATATATATATATATATATAATATATATCTTTCTTTCTTTTACTTGTTTCAGTCATTTGACTGCGGCCATGCTGGAGCACCGCCTTTAGTCGAGCAACTCGACCCCGAGACTTATTCTTTTTGTAAGCCCAGTACTTATTCTATCGGTCTCTTTTTGCCGAACCGCTAAGTGACGGGGACGTAAAAACACCAGCATCGTTGTCAAGCAATGCTAAGGGGACAAACACAGACACACAAACACACACATACATTATATATTATACATATATACGACAGGCTTCTTTCAGTTTCCGTCTACCAAATCCACTCACAAGGCATTGGTCAGCCCGGGGCTATAGCAGAAGACACTTGCCCAAGATTGCCACGCAGTGGGACTGAACACGGAACCATATATTATATATGCATGTATGTATTATATATATATATACATATATATATATATGTATGTATATATATATACAGTAATCCCTCGCGTGTCGTGGGTGTTACGTTCCAAAACTTCCTACGGAAATAACTAAAATCTAAAAAGTTATAAATACCTATCGGCCGCAGAAACCCGCGATATACTGAGGAATCAGTTTCTTATTTCTTTATTACCCACAAGGGGCTAAACATAGACGGGACAAAGAAGGACAGACACAGGGATTAAGTCGATTACATCGACCCCAGTGCATAAATGATACTTCTTTCAGTTACTTCTTTCAGTTTCTGTCTACCAAATCCACTCACAGTGCGTAACGGTACTTAATATATCGACCCCAAAAGGGAGAAAGGCAAAGTCGACCTCGGCGGAATTTGAACTCAGAATGTAACGGCAGATGAAATACCTATTTCTTTACTACCCACAAGGGGCTAAACACAGAGAGGACAAACAAGGACAGACAAACGGAGTAAGTCGATTATATCGACCGCAGTGTGTAACTGGTGCTTATTTAATCGACCCCGAAAGGATGAAAGGCAAAGTCGACCTCGGCGGAATTTGAACTCAGAACGTAGCGGTAGACGAAATACATATTTATTTACTACCCACAAGGGGCTAAACATAGAGGAGACAAACAAGGACAGACAAACGGATTAAGTCGATTACATCGACCCCAGTGCGTAACTGGTACTTATTTAATCGACCCCGAAAGGATGAAAGGCAAAGTCGACCTCGGCGGAATTTGAACTCAGAACGTAGTGGCAGACGAAATACCGCAAAGCATTTCGCCCGGCGTGCTAACGTTTCTGCCAGCTCGCCGCCTTCCACCCTGTATGCATAATGCAAAAACTCTCTACAGACAGCGAAAGTCAGTAAAAGAACATTTTAATATTTATTCTGTGTGTGCGGTCCGGAACTAAATGATCTCCGAACCGGTGGTTGGGGTGAGGTTTGGCTCTGGTATAAATGCTTCCGGACAAAACCAATAAAATTTATTTTCATTTCGCTTCCTCTAAAATTTTGAATCTCTTGTCAGTAAATGTAGTTTATCAAGCTTTAAACCCCACACTCAGCAAATTATTTGAAGACAGACCCCCCCAAATGGTAAACAACATCATATTGCAAGACTTGAATAAATACTTCCAGCCAAGAAAATATCTAAAGGAGCTTTCATATAATGTAAACTCGGAGAAAAGTTTGAATATCTCTTGAAAAGCCAGCAACAAAACCTTTTGCTCGTCCAGC
>NW_021824980.1:0-17363 GCF_006345805.1 Octopus sinensis | reverse complement strand
TATATATATATATATATATATATATATATATATAATATATATATATATATATATATATATATATATACATACGCTAATTATTTGTGGGTTAACAAGACTACAGCTGATTTCAAAATCGAAAATTTTCAGCAATCCGCACCAATAATCATCTTCCCATGAGGCAGGTTTAATAATTGCTAAGGATTTTCGGTATGAAACGAATGGTAATCTTGATAACATAGAAATAATGCATACACACACACGCACACATGTATTTATACATATATACAGTGAGACAGAGCGAGAGAGTGAGAAAGAGAGAGAAAGAGAGAGAGGGAGAGAGATAGAGAGAGAGGGAGAGAGATAGAGAGAGAGAAAAAAACAGATAGAGATATACATATTAAAGTCTAGAAGTAAATTCACCATTTCCATTAATGGCAAGATAGCTATATCATTAGCACAAAATGTTCGCTCATTCTCAGATGGGAGCTGGGGGGGGGGGAAGCTCAAAGAAATCTTGAAATATAGTCTATCTGGAGACACGACTTGTTGACCACAATGACACCATCTTAACTGGCTGTACAAACAATAATTACAGATCAACAAATAAAATCCAATGGTTTCAGTGTGGATAGCATTGATACCTTGCTTCTGGCTATAGACACAATTAATCTCCATTTATTGTTTTCCTCATGGTAAAACATATTAATGACGAGAATAAAAACATGGTAAATATGTATGTATATATATACACATGTATGTATGTATATGTATATAATGTGTATATATGTGTATATATATATATATATAAATAAAATATATATATATATATATATATATATATATGTATGTATATATATATATACGTATGCATGCATACATACATACATACATACATACAATGCCCTAAGTTAAGCCTGCAATTTGATTACTGGTCACGCATGTGTATATCATTAATCGAGAAAACAGAAATAGTGTTCGGCCATTCTCAGGAGAAAGACTCAAGGAACGTCCTGCAGGTCTGTCTGACTGGAGGGACAAGCAGTTAATTTTGATGCCACCATCTTAACTTGAACAACTAATAAGCTCACCTCAGTAAAAAAAAAACACAAATATTCCAAAATATTTCAGTGTCGACAACGTGTGATCATGGCTTCCAGGTATGGTCTCGGAGGATCTTGGTTTTCTGTGCTTTTTAATTAACGATGAAATTTGTAAATATAATAAAAATAAAACAATAGGAAAGTCAGAAATGAAAGTGAAACTATATATATAAAAAAACGAGTTGGGGAAACGTAAAATATATTTAATTTCCTGCACAGAAACAAGTGTAGATGTATGTATATATACGTATCTTGCCCTTATATCTTAGTTGTTTCAGTGATTGGATAGCGGTCAAGCTGGGGCAACGCCTTGTAGAACTTCAAGTCGAACAAATCGATTCTAGTACTTCGTTTTTAAGCCAAATACTTATTCCATCGATCTCTTTTGTTGGACAGCTATATACAGTAAAAAAACTGACAAAGGTTTTTAAGCGGTAATGGAAGACAATCACACGCACAAAGACACAAACACACTCACGCACACATACAAAATTAGTGGAACCCTACAAGAACGAGAATTCCAATGACGGCCGACCCATAAGACACGGGTTTATACAGGTAAGATACGAAAGGTTTACCATTCAGCAATACACGCACATAAAGAAACACATAAACCTGGTACTTATTTTATCGGTGTCTTTTGCCTTATCATTACGTTACGTAAACACACCGACACCGGTTGTCAGTTGTAGAAGATATTTGCCCAAGATGCCACGCAGTGAGACTGAACACTGAAGCCAGAACCAAGCGGTTAGAACGCAAACTTCTTACCACACAGCCACACCTATACATGCTTACATACACACACATACATACATGCATACATACATAATATATACATACATTATATATGTATGTATATATATAATTATATATATATATATATATAATATATGTATATATATATATATATATATATATATATATATATTAAATGTATATATATATATGTATATACTTTTTACTTTTTTACTCTTTACTTGTTTCGGTCATGCGACTGTGGACATGCTGGAGCACCGCTTTTAGTCGAGCAAATCGGCCCCAGGACCTATTCTTTGTAAGCCTAGTACTTATTCTATCGCTCTCTTTTGCCGAACCGCTGAGTTACGGGGATGTAAACACACCACCATCGGTTGTCAAGTGATGTTGGGGGACAAACACAGACACACAGATATATATACACACACACACACACACATACACACACACATACACACACACACATACACACACACACATATATACACATATATACGACGGGCTTCTTTCAGTTTCCGTCTACCAAATCCACTCAAAAGGCTTTGGTCGACCCGAGGCTATAGTAGAAGACATCTGCCCAAGGTGCCACGCAGTGGGACTGAACCCGGAACCATGTGGTTGGTAAGTAAGCTACTTACCACACAGCCACTCATATATATGTATGTATGTATGTTTATATGTATATATACACACTATACATGCGTAAATGAACTCATTCATACCTATACACGCAGTTATGCCATAATTAATATATATTTTTGTAGTGACACAATCCTTACGTTTTTGTTCGATGTAAAAAGAAAAAAAAGAAAAACATCAACATAGCTTTTCATTTCTGATTTCTGCTTTTTCTGCTTTTCTGCATTATCGATCTAATAATAGGGATTCGATATGTCATATTGAAAAATTGTGTTTATTGTTAAGATTAACAAGACAAGAATGTGTGGGATATAGCAGAATACCGAATGGAATTGACAGGACAGATTAATTCAAAGATTTTAGCTCTGTCTCTCTATCTCTCTGTCCTTCTGTCTCTTAGTTCGTTTGTCTCTCTCTCCTTCTGTCTGGCTGTCTGGCTGTCTATCTATCAGTATGTCTGTCTGTCTGTCTCTGTCTTTCTCTCCCTATCTCTCTCACTCCCCCTCTTTCTCTCTTTCTCTTTGTGAAGGATCTTCCTTGTAAGTTGAGTATTGCTGCGGTTTGTGGTGTCGTGGAATGTGTTGTGATGCCTTGCTAAAATATTAGGGCTAGATGTTTTCAAGGAACATCTTGACCTACTACTATAATCCAAGCTTCCAGATGAACCTATCTAACGGCAAGAAGCTCAAAAGAGAGTAGCAATGTCGAACTCCCTCCTTCACTAAAATGACCATAAGAATGGCCATTGAAAAGATGATTATACTGTCGGTGCTCCACCATGGCCACAGCCTTTGGGTTGAAACGTATAAAAGAGTATAACGAATAGATAGGGATAAATTATCCAGGCGGGTACCGTACTAGTACTCACTTATAATCCAGGTTATGGCTAACCGCATTGACTATATATATATATATATATATATATATATATATATATATATATATTCACACATAACTCTGATTGTGTGTCTATCCTACATCGCTGCTTGAAAACCGGTGTTAGTTGGTTTACGTACCCGTAACTCGGCAGTTCGGCAATAAGAGAAAGGTAGACTAAGTACCAGGCTTAAAAGCAAATACTGAGATCGATTTATTCGATTAAAACCCTTCAAGGCGGTGCTCCAGCATGGCCGCAATCCAGAAGCCGTTTAAGAATTTGGTTATAACATAAAAATGGCAATTACTAGAAACTGAAACAAATGGATTTGACGGATTTTTAAATTAAAATCTCAGACCAAATTTGAATAAAAGTTTCATTTATATAATTCTTAATAAAAGGTATATATTCGAAATTAAAAGAATTGATTTCTTCACCGAAATATTCCAATTCTTTTGCCATTAAACGATATTCCACATTTAGCAAATTTTATACCTATGTAATTTTGGAAACTAAAGGAGCAAAAATTTCGAAAACAAAGAAGTTAATATTTTAATTGTGAAAATATAAATTTAATTTTATAGATTTATAGATATAGATGTCATCGCTATTAATACTGACAGGTTTTAAAAGAATTATTTCGAAATAATAATCTATGGGACTGAATTACATGCGAAGGAAATAAGATATAATGAAATATCGACCAACACACGTTGAACAATAGAATATAGATCGAGAAACTGTATAAAGAAATGAAATAATTAACAATTTTATTTGCAATGAATGGCATAGCGTAAATATAGTACGCCTTGTGAAATTTTCTATTAAACAGTATATATGGCATAGAAAAAAGAGTAAAGTGAAAAAGAAAAAAAACGAAAAATCGAAATAAATTTGCAAAATTTAAAGATACCTAGAAATAGTTAATGGCTATTTAAAACAATTAGGAATAAACAATCAATTATTCATAGACTACGAGGATAGGCTGAAAAGTTCATAGGCTGATTATGAAGGAGTGATGCTAGGGCTGGGAAATCTTGCATGCGTTAATTTCAACTCTTCTTCTTAATAACTGCATTGTTTCTTTCCAGGTAAACTGACATCTGACTGTTGAAAGACGACTTCAAAAGTAACTACAGCTTTATTCTCTTTTACTCTTTTGCTTGTTTCAGTCATTTGACTGTGGCCATGCTGGAGCACCACCTTTAGTCGAGCAAATCGGCGCCAGGACTTATTCTTTGTAAGCCTAGTACTTATTCAATCGGTCTCTTTTTCCGAACCGCTAGGTTGTCAAGCGATGTTGGGTGACAAACACGGATACACAAACGTATACACACACATACATACATACATACACACACACACACACGCACGCACACACACACACACACACACACCACACACATATATATATATATATATATATACATATATACGACGGGCTTCTTTCAGTTTCCGTCTACCAAATCCACTCACAAAGCTTTAGTCTGCTCGAGGCTATAGTAGAAGAGACTTGCCCAAGGTGCCATGCAGTGGGACTGAACCACTGAACTAGTAGACATTTCTCTTGAAAATGAACAAAATTTGCTATTGTAGTATTATTAAATATCTGCAGAAAATGGGTTTAGCCGCCAAGAAGATTCATGCTGATATGATCCCTACATTAGGGGATGATGCTCCAGCTTTATCAACAGTGTAAAAGTAGGTAGCTGAATTTAGGAGGATACAGGAGAATATTCAAGATGACCGAAGGCCTGGATGTCCTGCAACTGCTACGATTGAAGAAAACATTGGCCATGTTCACCAAAAGGTGACAGATGACAGGCGACTGACCATTAACACATGACGTGAAAAGCTGGGTTTTTGCTAGATTGGAGATTTTTTATTAAATTACAAAATACGTTCTCTAATACAACTCGCAGCATATGTATTATATATATATACATAAGTATGTGAATGACTGTGTGTGTGCATGTGTGTGTGTGTGAGTGTGCGTGTCTCTATGTGTGTCTGTGCGTGTGATACACACTCATTCACTCACTTCCTCCCCATATATATATATATATATATAGAGAGAGAGAGAAAGACAGACAAACAGAAACGGATGTTCTGAGAATTATTTCCATAGCGTCTCTGAGTGTATTTTTTCTTATCTGCTTTCAAATATATTTCGTATTATTTTCAAACTGTTTGGTGTTACATGACCGTAAATACTGTTCTACATCCATTGTTGGAATATAAAGACTTCATGAAGACGTACGGAGTCTTATTGAAACACGTTATTGTAATGTAAACCTTTTAAACCATTCCACTACACTGAATCCACTATATACATATAGACAATGATTCTTATATAAAAATATACATACATACACACAGAAATATACATGTATACATATGTGTATATATATATATATATATTATATATCTATATATATATATATGTGTGTATTAGATATACATATATATCATTAAAATCATAATTATGGGTATCTAAAAATACCTATTTCTTTACTACCCACAAGGGGCTAAACACAGAGGGGACAAACAAGGAGATTAAGTCGATTATATCGACCCCAGTGCGTAACTGGTACTTAATTTATCAACCTCGAAAGGATGAAAGGCAAAGTTGACCTCGGCGGAATTTGAACTCAGAACGTAACGGTAGACGAAATACCGCAAAGCATTTCGCCCGGCGGGCTAACGTTTCTGCCAGCTCGCCGCCTATCTAAAAATACCGTCAAGCTAGAGATAGCAGTCAAAACTTTGCTCTAAAAGTTTGGGTGGGGAAGAATAGAATAGTTTCAGGGTGGATCTATTAAAGATAGAAGGATATTTATGTTGCCGAGGGAAGTTAGAGTCTAATATTTTAAAGAAGGATTTAGCTAAGTTCTTAACGTTAAGTGAGAATGGGGGGGGGTGTACCACCGACTACAGCATACGCCGCTTTTTTTAAGGGTGTTTGGGAGTAGTACTATGTTTTTTTATAAAGGAGTGCTATGTGCTATCTATATTTTTGGAGAATGGAGGTGGGTGGCAAGGCCTATTGTTAGCTGTTTTAGTTGTTTCAGTTTTTGACCTTGTGCTAATGTATGTGTGTGGGGTCTAAGTTGCCTAGATTTAAGGCCTTCCAGGGTTCTATCAACAAGTGTGTGTAGTTGGTTGCGATTGTGATGGTGGTGGTGCGTCTTTGAGAGTGAGATGTGATTAATTATATGTATATAATATATATATATATATATATATATATCTATATATATATATATATATATATATAGGTAGATAGAAAGATAGATAGATAGATAGATAGATAGATAGATAGATAGATAGATAGATAGATAGATAGATAGATAGATAGATAGATAGATAGATATGGATATGTAATCATAAGATCCAAAGATCTAAGTGTAAGAAGTTTGTAAACTTCGAGCAGTTAGTGGTAGGTATGAAACACAACGTTCAGGAACAATAATAAATCTTTGGCGTCGAAGGTAGTAGGCTTTTCCCAGATATCTTCTGCCTGATGGGTAGCTAGCTGAGTACCCCCTCATTGAGTAATTATTACATTAGAGGATCTGCTGACTAGGAAACGTATGTAGCCTGAATTTTACCACCTCCACTAAGACCATTAGATTCCTTGAAAGAAAGCAGCGAATGTATACGAAAACAAGGACAGAATAAACGGAGAATGTTACATAAATACAAATAACAGGACATAACAACAGGTGCTACACACACACACACACACACACATATATATTTGACGTTTCGAGCATATATACATGTCCATATATCCATATACATAAATATGTATGTATGTATACATATATATATATATATTATGCTGACATAAGTTCTTTGTTTTTCCTGATGAGAAGGCGGCATAATGCACCCCTTATTCCTTCGAAATTAGGAATATGCAGCCTTCGAAACATATGTCGAGAATAAAGGAATTTTGTTAAATCGTCGTTCAACTCCATTCTTTCATTTATATATATATATATATATATATATATATACATAAACATATACTTACACACACACAAACACAAACGCATAAATATACAATCACGTAACTCCCACACATAAATTCACGCATGCGCACACCTTATACACCTATCAGACCTATAAACTGAACAAAACAGACGGCTCGCGGGAAGGAATTGCTTTTATTAATCAGACTTGAATATATTTGAAAGACAAGACGCTCTGCTATTATTCTCTGCTGGCTTAGAACTACCATTTCTATTGAAGAACCCACGTTGCAGGGGTTGCCATTTGACAAGGTGAATGCTTCGATGACTAAAGTAATTCTAGAAGAATTAAATGAAGAATTTGTTTAGCAACTAAGATGTCATCTCATATCGAACGATGATTGAGTTAGTGCTAAATTTTATGCGGGAATCGATAATTTTCTCAACGGACTCAATCATAAAGCATTTAAAAAATATTGTTTGTTAGTGCTTGTCTTTCTTATTGTTGTTATTTAAACTCGTAGGAAATTTGATTAAGAAATGCGAGAATAACAATAACAATAGCAAAAGTGATTTAAAACGATAACAACAACCATAACCACCACCACTACCACCACCACCACCACAACAAGAACAAGAACAACAACAACAACAACAACAAGAACAACAATAACAACAACAACAACAACAACAACAATAATAAAGACACAAGCAGCAAAAATAGGGGCCTGCCATTATTATTATTATTATTATTATTATTATTATGTTTTTTCCTTCTTTCTTCAAATTTTCTTTATTATTATTATTATTATTATTATTATTATTATTATTATTATTTATTATTATTATTATTATTATTATTCATTAACACCATAATCCCAATGAAGATGAACATCATTGTGGTTGTCGTCGTCGTTCTCCTCATCCCCCTCCTCCTCCTCCTCCTCCTCCTCATCATCATCATCAATTATTATTATTATTATTATTATTATTATTATTAGTAGTAGTAGTAGTGTAGTATGTCAGATTGATTATGTATGGTTTTATGGTTTTCACATGACTTGTCGATGTGTAAACACTCGGATTGTTGGATTAAAAAGGAAAATATATAAAATAAAGTTGTGATTGTGAATTTAATGAACTGTGATAATTAGTAATTAAATATGTAAACTGGAAAATAGAGAGACGTATATAAACAAATATAGGCCGACAACAACAACAACTACATCAATATTAATTTGACTGTGTGGTAAGAGCTTTGCTTCCCAACCACATGGTTCCGAGTTCAGTCCCACTGCCTGGTACCTTGGGTAGATGTTTTCTGCTACAGCCTCGGGCCGACCAAAGTCATGTGGGAAGATGTGATAGACGGAAACTGGAAGAATCCTGTGGGATACACACACATACACTTACATACACACATATATATATATGTGTGTCTGTGTATGTCTTTGTGTCTGTAAAGACGGACAAAATGCCGCTAAGCCTTTCGTCCGGCGTGCCGCCGATTCTGCCAGCTCGCCGCCTTCATATGTATCACCAATATCCCTTCTACTATAGGCATAAGGCCTGAAATTTGTGGTGGGGTGGGCTAGTCGATTACATCAACCCCAGTGTTTCACTGGTACTTAATTTATCGGCCCCAAAAGGATGAAAGGCAAAGTCGACCTCGGCGGAATTTGAACTCAGAACGTAAAGACGGACGATATGCCACTAAGCATTTCGCCCGGCGTGCTTAACGATTCTGCCAGCTCGCCGCCATTTTTGTAGATGTTAATATCGAGCTCACTTCGAAAGCGATGCCGATGTCGGTGTTAGGTTACGTTTGTGATGATGCTGGAACTAATGTTGATATTGTTCCTACTAAAGTACATGTTCTTGCTTTCTTCGTCATCGTCGTCGTTGTCGTTGTTGTTGTTGTTGATGTTGGTGATGATGATGTTGATGATGATGATGATGATGATGATGATAATGATGTTGACGATGATGATGATGTTGATGATGATAATGATGATGAGGTGGTGGCGGTGATGATGATGAATATGATGATGATGATGATAATGATGTTGACGATGATGATGATGTTGATGATGATAATGATGATGATGGTGGTGGCGGTGATGATGATGATGATGATGATGATGATGATGATGATGATGATGATGATGATGATGATGATGATGATGTTGATGATGATGATGTTGATGATGATGATGTTGCTTTTCATATCAGTGGTCAGTGTCTATTTTCACTCTTGATGTTATTAACGAAGTTGATGTGTATAGTGTTAATGCTATTTATATTTGTTCTCTTTAAGGTGGCGAGATTGCAGAAGCGTCAGCACGTTGGAGAGGTGGGAAGGTGGGTCGTGAGTCGATTACATCGAACCTCAGTCTTTTTTAAAAAGTGCTTATTTTATCGACCCCAGAAAGAAGGAAAGACAAAGTCGACCTCGGCGAAATTAGAACTCAGAGCATCAACAACGACATCAATTTCCCAAGAAAGAGTAAATAACATTAAAACATCATCATCATCATCATCATCATCATCATCATTATCGATAACAACGCCAATTTATATTCAAAATAAGAATCAAGGTGATGTTGCTTGGCCTAATGGTTAGGGTGTTACATGTACGCTCGCAACATCAATGTTTCGATTTTCGGTCCGGGCGGTGTGCTGTTTTCTTGAACAAAACACTTCCTTTCACGTTGCACCAGAAGCCTTAGCATAAATGAGTAACCCTGCGAGGGTCTGGTGTCTCGTCCAGGGGCATTGTTTTGATCTCTGTCACGCATATGCCATGCGAACAGGTAATCAGCTTTACGAGTCCTAAGATCTGAGACGGTAATAGTTGAAGGGGGGTCTTACTTTACGTTTCTTTATCAGAATCAACGTCAACATAGATGACACAAACATTTAACTTACCATTAAATTCAACATCATCATCACAACCAACATCAATATGTGCTGCTCAAACTTTTGTTACTATCACCCCATCTGATTCGGTACAATTAAATGCACATTCACATATATAGACATACACGCACACACACATCAGGACGTCACTTAGCATTGCAGGAGGAGTGAATGCCTTTATGGTATGTATGGTAATACACACAAAATTTAACAACGGCTTTTATAATTACATTTTGGTTTATGGTTCTTAATCTACATGCATAGGTGGTATATATTTAGTTTGTTTATTTATTTATTCACATTTTAAAGTCTATAAGTTATGTCGATATTACTGTAGTCGGCGGTGAGCTGGCAGAACCGTTAGCACGCCGGGCGAAATGCGTAGCCGTATTTCGTCTGCCGTTACTTTCTGAGTTCAAATTCTGCCGAGGTCGACTTTGCCTTTTATCCTTTCTGGGTCGATAAATAAAGTACCAGTTTCGCACTGGGGTCTATGTAATCGACATAATCCCTTTGTCTGTCCTTGTTTGTCCCCTCTATGTTTAGCTCTTTGTGGACAATAAAGAAATAGATGTTATTGTAGTAGTTGTGATCGAGGCTGAAAAAGAGTTAGTTGCTAATTCCTGGCAAATCGTCCAAAAAAGTTCCAGGCATTGGTTCATTTGAAAGAAAAGGGGAAAGCAAAAGCTATAGACACATTAGCGCTAAAATTTCTGTTTTAAACGTAGGAGACGAGCAGGGTTTGTATTCAGTGACGGCCTGTGGAGATTCTGATTGAGAAAACTCACCTAATCAGAACTCGAGATATAATGAAAGGTTAATAGCGAGTTAATTAGTTTTCAAATTTATTCTAGAAACGGTCGATAGCCATCGACATTTGCGGACACAAATGTTAGTCGCATGTACGACGTCGCATATTTAACGAGCTATCTTTATATGACATACATATATACATACATATATACATACATACATGCATATATGTGTGTATGTGTGTGTGAGTGTGTGTAGCTGCGTCTGTGAATATGTGTGTGCATGTGCGTGCATGTGCGTGAGCATGTGTATGCACGTGTATAAATGTGTGTGCGATATGTAATTATATACATATACACATTTATATATGTACATGTACGTATGTGCACACACACACCACACACACGCATTATATATATGTATATGTATGTACATATATAGGTAAATGTATATAATATGAATATCTCTACGTATATAGACATGAATATATGCATATATAGATATATAAACACATACACGCATACACATATATATGAATTATACATACATACATACATACATACATACATACATATATACATACATACATGCATATATGTGTGTATGTGTGTGTGAGTGTGTGTAGCTGCGTCTGTGAATATGTGTGTGCATGTGCGTGCATGTGCGTGAGCATGTGTATGCACGTGTATAAATGTGTGTGCGATATGTAATTATATACATATACACATTTATATATGTACATGTACGTATGTGCACACACACACACACACACGCATATATATATATGTATATGTATGTACATATATAGGTAAATGTATATAATATGAATATCTCTACGTATATAGACATGAATATATGCATATATAGATATATAAACACATACACGCATACACATATATATGAATATACATACATACATACATACATACATACATACATATATATATATATATATATATATATATATATATATATATATGCATTCATGCGCGCGTGTGTATTCCCTTGTGTCCAGTTCAGGATTTCTTTTGAAGCAATCAAACCTCTTTGCTTGTCAATCACCTGGTAATGATTTTCTTCGTGTTTACTCTTTGTCTATATTCATAAATAATTATATATATATATATATATATATACGTGTGTGTGTGTGTGTGCTTGCAAGAGTGAGTCCATGCGTGTATTGATTGTCGATCGTCTGTCTCGCCCTGATGCTGGTCGGATCATTGTTGTTGTCTTGTCATCTTTTCATAACATTCATCTATTTTCATTTGGCAATCCGGATTTTATAACTTTAGAATAATAATAATCATAATCATAACGATAATAATAATAATAATAATAATAATATAATAATAATAATAATAATAATAATAATAATAATAATAATAAGAAGAGAAGAAGAAGAAGAAGAAGAAGAAGAAGAAGAAGAAGGAAGAAGAAGAGAGAAGAAGAAGAAGAAGAAGAAGAAGAAGAAGAAGAAGAAGAAGAAGAAGGAAGAAGAAGAAGAAGAAGAAGAAGAAGAAGAAGAAGAAGAAGAACAACAACAACAACAACAACAACAACAACAACGACAACAATAATAATAATAATAATAATAATAATAATAATAATAATAATAAAGCTTCAGTGATTTGTTTATGCGGACAAGGCCAACGGGAGAAGAAAGAAAGTCACAAGGCCGGCTGCTATTCGTGCTGATGAGGCTGCACTATTAATGCATATACACACTTTTCTCACTCTCACTTTCCCTCTCTCTCGATATATATATATATATATATTCTTATATGCACACATACATGCCCATGCAATATTCATGTGTGTGTGTGTGTGTGTGTTTGTATGTATTTATGTTTTTTTATGTTTCCGTCAAGATCAACAAAATGTACTCCTTCCAGTGAAAGATAAATATTACTTATTGTACACTGTATACAGTTACAAGCTACTAATAGTTTCATACATTGGAGATATATATTTCTTTACTGCCCACAAGGGGCAAACATAAAGGGGACAAACAAGGGCAGACAAAGGGATTAAGTCGATTACATCGACCCCAGTGAGTAACTGGTACTTATTTAATCGACCCCGAAAGGATGAAAGGCAAAGTCGACCTCGGTGGAATTTGAACTCAGAACATAACGGCAGACGAAATACGGCTACGAATTTCGCCCGGCGTGCTAACGTTTCTGCCAGCTCGCCGCCTTTGTTTCATACATTGGAGATATAGTCTAGGCAAATTTCAATAATACGCCTTGTGTATCCATACAGTCTCTAGAAATTTGTCCACGGGTTTCATGTATTTCATACCATGTCTTCTGTTGTTCACCTTCACTACGGCTGCATGATAAACTCCGTCGTATATGAGGCTGAATTCACAGTAACGCTACATGATAACCTGACTGAAAAGAAAAATTACATTGCGTAATACGAAGACAGCTTCTAAAGATGCTATGCAAACCACCTATCTTTTTTCCGGTACATCGACAAAAGTAAAGACACTGACTTGGCTAGTCACGTATGCGGTATGAAGACCAATTCGATACCACTTACAGTTGAGTAGAAAATCGTAGAATAATCCATGCATAAATCACTGGATCTAAGAAATGAACAAATGTGTAGCTGAAAGATCTCATAGTTCTTTCAGATCTAAGAATTCCACCGTAATACTGAATTCTGAATTCCAGATCAGAAATTTTAGCAAATATAAACATATGGACAAATTTCTATTGGTGAATTGGAGGATACCAACATCTCTGGATCGAGCAGGTATGTTGCAGACTTTGGACACCTATCTATGGCTTAATTCTACAGCAAGTAGCTTTATTGTGGCTTTACGGTCAGAGTGGACATAGCTCTAATTTATTTCCGTTTTCTCTTCCTTTTCCGTTTTTTTCTACATTTTCCCCATTTCGGCCTGAATTTCAGTTTGTAATATAGTTGTATGCCAAACTCTCATCTGTCCTAGTCTTCTTTATCTTTGCTCCTCACTTCCACTCTATGTCTGAATTAAAAATTTTCTGTCTAGCCAGTTCCATTATTCTCTCTACTTCTTTAGCACACTTATTGTATCTGTGTCTTCCTCTTTGCCTTCTTACCTCAGTTTCATCGTGACTTTCTGGTGAGTGTCGCGACCTCATAGCCTCTGTCTGCTGATCTCGTCCCTTCGTTAATCGGTCGGCACTCACTTGCATTGTACCTTCTCATATAATCTGCTTTATCTTCACGCTGTCTGGTTTTCCTTTCCGGGTCTGTTCTTCAAACAATTCGCTGTTGTTTCATTACTGGGGAGAATGAAAAAAATCATTACGGAATATGAAGAATTTATTTGTAGCCTTGGTGGAGAAAAATTAATTCAAACTTAAATATCATCAGTCTATAGCATGGCAGCGTGGAGGCGCGTGGTTTAGGGGTTAGGGTGTTGGAATCATGATCGTTAGAGTGTAGATTCGATTCCTGGACCGGGTGATACGTTGTGCTCTTGAGTAAAACACTTCATTTTACGATGCTCCAGTCCACTCAGCTGGCAAAAATGAGTAATCCTGCGACGGATCGGTGTCCCAGAAATCACTCATAAATGTGATGCACGACAAAAAATGAAAAATATGTTGTTTATTTTGGAGCTTTATATTGAGTTGTATATATGCTACGACAATATAATTTAGATTACTGAAATATATATTTTGTTTCTATACAAAAGTGTTACGTATAATTCAATCGAACGCATTGTAAATATGCGTGCAGTGTAATAAGGTTGTATGCCAGACTTATTTGGAGACGTCTTGGCAGCAGTGTACTGCAACTGGCAGCAAAACAGGAGCATCCCAGGTTTTGTGAGCCGAGGAGCCGTAACGCTGCTAAAGAAAGATCCAAACAAAGAGGACATAATAGATAACTTTAGGCCCATCGCTCTTCTCAATGCAGACTTGAAAATTTTGGCCAAGGTATTAAGCCAAGTATGGAACACCTGGGCAAGGTGCCACGCGGTGGGGGATGAACCCGGAAGCATATGGTTCGGGAGCACGAAAAAATTGATTTGGTCATCATAATCTATGGACATAAAAGAATAGCTGAGCGTCAGGTGCTTGTGTATGGGTGAGCGAATGAGTGTCTGTGCGCGCCTCTGTGTGTGTATATGTATGTATGTGTGTGTGCGTGCGTGCGTGTGTGCGTGTGTGCGTGTGTGTGTGTGTGTGTGCATAAGTAAATTTCCTTCTCATTGTCTGCAATCCTAGTGTTTATCGCATTATATCATATTATTAACCAAATCGTGAAAGTTTACTGACTCTTTCCTAAGCACACACACACATCACACACACACAAACACACACCCTAACATACACACACACTAGCACACACACACACTAGCACACACACATATTGCTGTGTTTTTAAACTGAGTAAGAAGACAGTAAAATACAAGAAAAATAATATAAAACAAGACCACATGATATTGCGGAACATAACAAAAGCATATCCAGTGCCATCTTTTCTGTCTGTTGGATTTTGCGGGCTAAAAACAAAACGAAACGAAACGACTTCTTATTACGACCGACACACACTTTCGTTTGCACGCTAAATCATAGTAAAAATATCATTTCATCTGTAATAATACCTGGGATAGATAACGATATGTCTACTACACGTCACATTAGTTAGAAGATATATCAATAACAGCAGCAGCAGCAGTAGAAGAAGCAACAGCAGCAGCAGCAGCAGCAACAGTGGTAGCAGCAGCTGTAGTGGCAGTAGTGACGGTGAAGTATAGAAGACATGGTATGAATTACATGAAACATTCTAAATCAATACCATTGCACTTATTAGTATCATATCTGTG
The DNA here is from genome assembly GCF_006345805.1 of Octopus sinensis. Lineage (NCBI taxonomy): Eukaryota > Metazoa > Mollusca > Cephalopoda > Octopoda > Octopodidae > Octopus > Octopus sinensis. The sequence continues at coordinate 1,529 of NW_021824980.1, read as the reverse complement.
TCGTATTTGCTTGGTTTTGAAACATTGCGGAACTACACAGAATGCCCAGTTTCATATTTTAGGAGACACAATACTGTTGACTTCAGTTACGATCATAAGGAATGAGCAAGACAGTAACATATTATATATATATATATATATATATATATATATATATACAAACATGTATGCATATACATATTTACATATACGTATATATATATATATACACACAAACATGTATACATATACATATTTACATATAAGGTATATATATATATATATATATGCAAACATGTATACATATACATATTTACATATAAGTAAATATATATATATATATATATATATATATATCTATATATATATATATATATATATATATATATATATATATTATATATATATATATACACATACAGTATATACATACATATATATAAAACTGCCCGAGTTTGATATACATAATATATATATACACGTATGTAGAGAGAGAGAGAGAGAGCAAAGACTATAAATTTTCAGGTGATGAATACTCAAGTATAAACATATATTTATATATTCTTTTCGATTAGATCAACCCCAGTACGCAACTGGTACTAAATTTATCGATCCCCAAAGGACACAAGGCGAAGTCGACCTCAGCGGAATTTGAAATCAGAAGGTAAAGGTAAACGAAATACCGCTAAGCATTTCGCCAGCTCGCCACCATATAAATATGAATATATTAACAGAGAAAACTTACACTCACTACAAAGACACAGAAAATTAAAGGGGAGAATATATGGTATTACAAATCCGACACCTGTTTCTGGAGGATCGAAATTACTTCATAATGTTGGCAGATGTAGTTCACTAGAATATACAACTAATAATGAATGCAGATAGACATTGGATAAATCCTGCTGCCATATTCTGGTGAACTACATCTCTTTTCAGTTTCTGTCAATGAAATCATCTCACTAAGCATTACAAGTGTCTTGTACCATAGCCCGTGGCTATAATAAAAGACAAGGTGCAACGTAATGGGATTGAAAACAAGACCACAAGACTGACGGGGAAACAAGCTTCTAGACCATTGAACCACGCCTATGTCTCATCATACATGAAATAGTTTTGAAATACTTTTCCGAGTAAGCCAAATATATTATGTAGGAAATGAATACATTCTTTACCAAATTGAGAGCTGGAAATTTCTTAATAGACAATGGAATTTGCCTATTTAGCTCTTTTGTTCAAAACTGAAAAACCCAGCTAAATAATGTATTTGCCCCTAGAGAAAGAAATGGCCATTTTACTGGAAGCAATGATGTAATGAGACTTGTGTTTTATAACAAACAAATCGATCTTACTTATGTCTGTGTCAGCTTTTAGACTCCAGATATATTTGGATAGTTAAGCAGCTAGGCGCAGTTCTAAATTTCTGGATGTAAGTATAAAATGTATGTTGCCAGATACTTTTTCACATAAAGGATTTATTGTTACGCATTGTTTTCCATGACATCTACAAGATAATAAATGAGCTAATACATTATAAATACACTCTGTCT